>NC_084837.1:88590965-88761798 GCF_033115175.1 Lepus europaeus | reverse complement strand
GGACATTGTAAGCATCATGCATTTTGACTTCTACCCAGCGTTTTGTAACCTCTCCTGTTAGCACGGTGAACGAAGCAGAGAGAGGAGGGGCAACATATGAGCTGAAACACAAAACCCGCAGATTTGCAGCCGGGTCATCAGCGCTGCAGGCGGCAAGGAGGCCACAGTGTGGGGCCCGTTCTCACCTCCGTTCTCTTCTGCATCTTGCCACTCTGAGCGAAGACTCTGGCGGCAGCAGTTCTGCACTCCTAGGCACAGGCGGGCGAAGCATCCGAGGGCCAGAACTTGCACGAGGCAAGTGTTTGGTGGGCTCCCCTCAAATAGGCTGTAGTGAGGTGGGGTTTAACAAGCACTGCAGAGTTCCCCACTGGGGCTCCAACCGTCCATCTTCTGAGCACGCAGTGTGGACATCTGCTTAACCCTAAGGTGTTGGCTCCCCGTACACAGCTTCCTAAACAAAGGCGTGGCCTCGCTGTTCGAGGAAGTGGCGTCTGCTTAGGTCGGACTAATGCAGGTATGGAGGGAGAGTGGTGGCGCTGGGGCCGTGGTTTAATTTGCCACTTGGGAAGCCAGCATCTCGTACCAGAGAGCCGGTTGGAGTCCCAGCTGCTCTACTTCCAATCCAGGACCCTGTAAAGCCCCTGGGAAAGCAGGAAAAAATGGCCCACGTAGGAGACCCTGATGGAGTTCCAGCCTCCTGGCTCTGGCCTAGCCTAGCCCTGGCCGTTATGACCATTTGGGGAGTGAACCCGTGGGTGGAAGATTCTCTCTCTCTCCTTCCCTCTCTCTTGTTCTCTTTCTCCCTCTCTCCATCACTCTGTCTTTCAAATAAACAAAACCAAATCATAAAAAAAGAAAGGCTGGGGGGACCACTGGATGTGTTACCAATCTGCTTATTAATAATTTGAAATTAATAAGCCGTGTGGGCTCTTGCCTCATAGTCAGGGAAGAATTCTGAATACTGGCACAAATAAGCCGCAGGCAGCGGGCTAAGTGTTGAGCTTTTTATTAGTGACAAAGATGCGTAGGAGAGCGAGGGCCCTATCTAAGAGAGAGAGGGCAAGCTGGAGTCAGACCAGGCACCAGGAGCCAGGCACGTGGCGGAGTGTGCAGGCCGGCAAGCCTGGGGCGGGTGGCCCGAAGGTGCAGGGGCAGCAAGGGAGAAGACGGGCAAAGAGAGGGAGGGCAAGAGGGCCGGGCCCACTGCTTTTCAGGCCTTTACTCCACTCCCAAAGAGGAGTGGTTAATTAGTCTGATTGGCAGGTGGGCACACAGGTGTGGTCAGGTAGGGGTATACGGTCACACAGGGGTGTGGTGAAGGCGTGGCCTTCCAGCTCACAAACCTCATCAGTTTTATACCATCTGCCTGCCTATGACAGGCCCCAGTCAGGTGCCCCTCAGATGACCCACTCCCACCCCCATCCCAGGTAGCCACCCGGCGCCTGAGGGCTCAGGTGTGGGACCAGGATGGCCAGGATGCTGCAGTCATGTCCTTTGTGGGCTGCTTGAGCTACAGAAGGAGACGAGGGGGCGGCGCTGTGGCGTAGCGGGTAAAGCTGCCGCCTGCAATGCCGGCATCCCACATGGCACCAGTCGAGTCTTGGCTGCTCCACTTCCTGTCCAGCTCTCTGCTATGGCCTGGGAAAGGCAGAGGAAGATGGCCCAAGTGTTTGGGCCCCTACACCCACGTGGGAGACCTGGAAGAAGCTCCTGGCTCCTGGCTTCGGCTTGGCTCAGCACCGGTTGTTGTGGCCAGTTGGGGAGTGAGCCAGAAGATGGAAGACCTCTCTCTCTCTCTCTTTAACTCTGCGTTTCAAATAAATAAATCCTTAAAAAAAAAAGAAAGAAAGAAAGAAAGAAAGAAAGAAAGAAAGAAAGAAAGAAAGAAAGAAAGAAAGAAAGGAGCCGAGGACATACCTAGTTTCTGCTCCAAAGTCTCTGAGCAGGGACACAGAAAAGGGACCCCATCCCAGTTACTCCCCATCTCCGGCGTCTCCAAACAAGGGCTGGTGTGTTAGTGGGCGGAATGGACACCCGCAGGCAGACTGGGGTATCAGGAGGCCTTCTCTGAAGATGAGAAGGGTTTTTCCAGGGCCCAGTAGCGGCAGGGGCCCAGCGGGTCTGGGGCACACTGAACCCCCTTCCCTGTGGTCCCGTCTATAAACTTACCTTGAGGTCTATTCCAGGATTCCTCCCTAGCCGCACCCAGCCGGGGGGCTCCCTGACTCATCAGCTTCCCAGCTCCCTCACTGCCCACTCCCTGGGCCACCTGTGGGACCCCCAGAGCCTCTAGCCCAGGGCCCAGGGCCGGCCAATAGTGTCAGTGCTGTGCAGCTAGCAGGGCGGGGCGTGGGGATGAAGCCGGGGGAGGGGGTTTGGGATGCAGCCTGGATTTGGGCCGTGCCCACGACCTCCCTGGCGCTGATGGAAGGTTCTGTGCGGACACTCAGTTTCTCCCTGTAATATTCAGGCCCCAGGACACTCCCAGGTGCCACGAGGTAGAGATGGGGACCCTCGGCAGAGGGGCAGGTATGTGGCTCTCTTGTCTGCCTTGTGAGGAAGTCCCTTTCCTGGGGACAGTGCCTCCTTCCGAAAGTATTGAGGGATGCCTTGGGGGCTCCTTGAACCAGCCCTGCCCAATCCCCGGGCGCTCCTGGCTTCTCTGGCCTCATCTTCTCCATCAGTGGAGGGAAAGGATGGGGAAGCCACGCCCAGGGGCCGCCATTGGCCGGAGGATCTCGGGTGAGGATCTCAGGGTGGACGGACTCCAGGTAATGCAGACAGAGACAGGATCCAGGGTCAGTAAACAAAGCTTGTTTACTGGGGTCGCACAGTGGACGTGTGCGCTGTGTAGCCTTTACGGTGAGATGCTTGGATTGGAGGCCCTGGTATTTCTTGAATAAGAAAACACAGTAGAGCCATCCTACATCCGGTTCTCCAGATGAGCGGCACCTCTCTGAGATGCTGTATTTCTTTAATCATAGGAAATTTGGGCTGAGCCCTGTTCCGGGCCCCACCCCACCCCCGCCCCCATCCCGGCATCTGCCTCCCTGTCCCCGAGGGGTTCAGTCCCTGGGACCCCAGTCTTCTCTCTGCCTCGGGCGGGCCCCCCGCCCCCGGGCCCACGGGCTCCCAGGGAGATAAAACACCTTAGGCTCATTACTCAGATGGCTAATTGCGAACTGATTTAATTAAAGTACACAGATATCTCCCCAAGTTAGTTACATTTCATATGGCTCCATTAGGAGTAATTGGCTGGAATGACGAGCTGGGGAGAGGGGGCTGGCCAGGTGGGTAGGTGGGTGGGGCCTTTGGCTGGCTGGGGCGGGGTCAAGTGGCTGAGTGCAGCCCAGCTGGACTCGGCCCCTCTTGGGCAAAGTGGGTGGCCCTGGTCACTCTAACCCCAGTTCCACCCAGCTCCCAGCAGGTCAGGAACCCTGGGTGTGAAGTTCACTCAGCACCTGCTCTGGGAGCAGAATGGAACCTCCCCAGGCTGAGCCACCTCTGTCTCCTCCTCCGTAAATGGGGATGACAGGCGTGCCGGCCCTGTCCATGGATTTTTTAAAAAAGATTTATTTATTTATTTGAAAGTCAGAGTTACACAGAAAAGGAGAGGCAGAGAGAGAGAGGTCTTCCATCCGCTGGTTCATTCATCTGGTTTCCCCAGATGGTCACAACTGCTGGAGCTGCGCCGATCCAAATCCAGGAGCCAGGAGTTTCTTCAGAGTCTCTCATGCAGGTGCAGGGGCCCAAGCACTTGGGCCATTTTCTGCTGTTTTCCCAGGCTATAGCAGAGAGCTAGATAGGAAGTGGAGCAGCTGGGACTCAAACTGGTGCCCAAACGGGATGCTGGCACTGCTATGCCATAGCGCCAGCCCCTCCCTAATGGGTTTTAAAGGCAGAGAGACCCAGACAGAGGTCTCCCATCACTGGATGACTCCTCAAATGTCTGTAGTAGCCAAAACGTGGCCGGGCCAATGCCAGGAGCCTGGAGCTCCACCCAGGTCCCCCACATGGGTGGCTGGGACCCCAGGACTCGAGCCATCCCCCGCTGCCTGGCAGGAAGCTGGGATGGGGAGCAGAGAGGGACTGGCGCGCGGCCGTCCCGTCGGCATCCTTAGTACTAGGCCGGCGCCCACCCCCAGTTCGTGAAGGACAGCAGCATTGCTGTTGGGGACCAGGTGTGTGGCTACAGCCTGAAGAGCCACATCCGGAGGAGGAAGCGTCCGTCTTGGAGTCAGAACCGCTGGGATCCGGTCTCAGGAACACCCTGAATTTTCTCTGCCATCTTGAGCCAACTGCTTCCTACCCTGAGCCTCCGTGGACTGACTGAAGGGATGGGCCTGTTCGCCCAGTGGCCATCCTCCCCGACTAGCTCCTCAGACAGCTCGGATTGGGGCAGCAACGTACTAGCTACCAAATCCTCATGTCCCAAGCCTCTCTCGGGGGTGGGGCCAGCCCCAGGACCAATTCTGGTCAATGAGACAAAAGCAAAAGCTGATCCTCACTTCGTAGGGTCCCCAAGAAGTCTCTTCTCAAAGGGCCTTCATGCCACCATGGGGAAGCCAGCAGCAGCGCCATTTGGCAAGGAGGACACAGCTGTGGCCTTTGGTGACCTCTCGTTCCCCAGCACTGACCAGCCCTACATTTCACAGTCTGAGAGAGAGAGAGAGGAGAGGGAAAGAGAGGAGAGAGAGGGGGGAGAGAGGAGAGAGAGGGAGGGGAGAGAGAGAGGAGGAGGGGAGAGAGGAGGGGGGGAGAGAGAGAGAGGAGAGAGGGGGGGAGAGAGGAGAGGAGAGAGGGGGAAGAGAGAGGGGGGAGAGAGAGAGAGGAGAGGGGGGGAGAGAGGAGAGGAGGGAAGAGAGAGGGGGAGAGAGAGGAGAGAAAGAGGGAAAGAGAAGAAAGAGAGGAGAGAGGGAGGGAGAGAGAGAAGAGAGAGGGAGAGAGGAGAGAGAGAGGAGAGAGGGGGAAGAGAGAGGAGAGGGGGGAGAGAGGAGAGAGAGGGAGGGAGAGAAGAGAGAGAGGAAAGGGAGAGAGAGGAGAGAAAGAGGGAAAGAGAAGAAAGAGAGGAGAGAGGGAGGGAGAGAGAGAAGAGAGGGAGAGAGGAGAGAGAGAGGAGAGAGGGGGAAGAGAGAGGAGAGGGGGGAGAGAGGAGAGAGAGGGAGGGAGAGAAGAGAGAGAGGAAAGGGAGAGAGAGGGGAAGAGAAGAAAGAGGGGAGAGGGATGGAGGGAGAGAGAGAGAGAAACACCTCCTCATTTGTGTTGCCTTTCATGTTTTACCTTTGTCAGGCCTTGGTCACCTGCCACCAAATGCTATCCCTAAGTGACACAGGCCTTCCTGTCCCCTGGGGCACTGACACTTGGATCCCTGAGCAGCTAGGAACTGCCCGCCCATCCTCCCTCCTCCAGCACTCACCCCTACCCTGTCTCCAGCCCCAGCCTGCCCGCCCTGCTCAGGGTCTGCAGGTCTGAGACCAGAACCAAGCTCCCTGTGTCCCCAGCCCCCGTCACTGGCACCAGGCCTGACTGGCAGACCGGGGCACGACAGCTCCGGCGTGGAGACAGTGCAAGGACCGGCTGCCAGTGTGTCCCCTCTGATCCCGTGCTGGCGCTTCTGTCCCGTCATGTGGCCGTGGGAAGATCTCTGAACCTCTCGGGGCTTGGTTTCCTCATCCACAGCAAAGATCACTTGCAGCTCATGTCCTTTGGGGACGTCCACTGGCCAGACACAGGCAGCCCGGGCTTCAGGGTCCCTGAAGGAGCAGAATCTGCCCCTGTGCCTTCGTGTGAGGCGGGCTGAGGCTTGGCGCCCACAGACAGGCAGCAGGGGCGTTGGGAGCCAGGGTCCTGGTTTGCTTCTGCCTCCAAGACCTTGGCCCGAGTCTCCCTGCTTCTGTGACCCTCAGTGGCTTCTTCTCAAGCCAGAGATGCTGGGATGGTGTCTTTACCCCAGACTGTGCTGCCTGCCAGCACACCAGGGGTGGTGAGAAAAGGTCCAAGCCACCGCAGCTGAAAGGGCTGGGTGAGCAGCAGGCTCCAGCATCAGCCTCGCCCGAGCTGCTCCCTCCACATCGCTGTGGTTCGAGTGTGGTCAGCCTCCCTGAGGTCCATGTGTCCGAAAAGCTCAGTCCCCAGGGAAGCTTGGGGATGAGGTGGGGCCCAGCAGACGGGCCGGATCCTGGAGGGGGACTGCTCTCCGAGGGGACGAACGCTGGTCTCTGGGACTGAGTCTGGTCTGGTGAGTCTAGGTTATCTCCTGCTTTCTAGCTTGCCTTGTGATCGCTCCTTTTCCCACACAGGCTCCCATGGCGATGCTGTCGGTCAGGTTGCAGCTCAGCCACGGAGCCTCTCGCCAGGATGCCAGCCCTGTGCCCTGCAACCTTCAGAAAGGTGAGCTACAGAAACCTCTTTTTTTGATAAAGCCCACAGCCTCGGGTATTTTGTTATAGTAACCAAAGCTGAACTCACGCACCACGTGTGGTCTGTAACCCAGACACGTCTCCCAATTCCTGGATCAAAGACACAGAGGGAGAGCAGGAGAACTGGTTCTCTCTCCTGCCTCTCCCAGGCAGAACCCGCTTCTACTCAACAGACAAACCGGGCGCCAGCCCAGGAACAGCACGGGGGACATGGGATCACCCAGCCTCTGCCCTTCCGCCCTGCCCCGACTTCCTACCCTTGCCCCACCAGAAGGCCTAGCTCACTCTGCCCTCAAGGGTTCCCCCTCTCTCTCCCACCATCTCTCCAGTGCATTTACTTAAGCCTGAATTCTATATCTGGAAGTTCATTAATTTTTTTTTTTTTTTTTTTTTTTTGCGGGTGCCAAAGTGTGGATCATTTGTGCTTCTCCTCAACCGAGCGAGCCAGGTCCTGAGAGGTACTGCCATGGGTAGTGGAATGTAAACAAACACATTCTACCTCAATAAACATGCTAATTCCCAGCGATGATATTCACAAGTAAGAGATCCATCACGCAGCCGCTCTCTGGCGGAGGCAGCCGGCCTCATCCGTCATCGGGGGAGGTCCCGCCAGTTCGCTGCGGGAGGGAAATAGTGCGACTTAACTTGTTTCATGAGGCCCTCGGGGGAACACGAGCCTCATCAGCGAGGCTGTAGATGTGATAAAAGGATAATCTTGCATAAATGAGCCGAGAGCATCATTACCTGCACCCACCACGGCCAGGCGCCAGGCTCCAAACGCTGTGGTCCCGTTGCCTGTAAATGAAGGCCGAAGAGCCAGCGTCCCAGGCCAGCAGGAACCCATTGCCCTGCAGGTGCCACCGGCCACCCCAGCCTGAGGCTGCCGCACAGAGGATCCACGCAGGGCCAAAGGGAAGTTCAACCCCGGCTGGGGCAGCGGGTGTTGGGGAAGCCAAGGCCTGCCCGGCCCGATGAGTGCAGCCCTTGGGGACGTTAGGCAGGGCCTGGGCCCTTCCCCTGCCTCACAGGGATTCGAAGGCACCTGCAATTCTATCTGCTCAGTCGTAGGTACACAGGACACCTCCCCGGGGCCCAGGCACGGAGCCACAAAGCAGAATAAGACAAGTTTGCCATCAGCTGAGGGAGGCAGATGGGTCACTGCCTGTGGTACTTTGTCACAGCAGCTGGAACTGTTGAGGACAGAGGGCCTGCGAGGGGGATGGGGGGAGGGGAGGAGCCGGGACCCTCCCTCTCCTGTTACCTCCTCAGATCCATGCCCATCTCCAAAGCCCACTTGGGCCCCACCATCGGGGACCCTGGCCCTGCCCCGCCCCCACAGGCATGGCCCTTCTGCTGACTTCCGGGGTGCCCCCCAGTAAAGACAGAGACAGGGTTAGGCTCCCAGGACCTGGTACACAGCGTGGGACAGACTTGGTGGTGATCCTGGCTCTCCTTCCTGACCTGGCCTTGCCCTGAGCCCCGTGGGGATGCCATGGCACCCCAGCCAGGCCCTCACAAGGCCTGGGGTGCTGGGTGCTCACTGCTAGCAGCGTGGGTCGTTGAAGCACACAGGAGCCCTTTTCGGCAGAGAAGCCACCTGGCCTGGGGAAGTTGGCCCTGCCTACCCCGCTGATTTCTGACTGAGTGACACAGGGGTATGGAGGCTGGCCCGCCTGACCGATGGGAGCTGGCAGCTGAGCGGGGAGGGGCAGTTCCCATGGCAGCACCCCTGTAGGATCAGGCCAAAGCCAGACTCCAGCTGAGACCCCAGCCTTGCTGCCCCCTCCTGCTTCCCTCCCATCCTCCCTTCAGCTGAAATGACCAGGGCCGGCCGCCGCACCGCCAGGAGTGAGAGCAGGCCAGCCCCTCCTCCCGCAGTTGGTGCTGGCCGTGGGAGCAAATGGCAGCACGTAAGGGAGCCAGCAGAACACCTGGGAGCCGCCCTCCCACCCTCAGCGCCTTATGCACCTGCTCCCTCCCGCACCAGCAAGTCCTGTGCAACAGAGGCAAGGAGGGGACTTCCCACAGAACCCAGGCACCGTGAACACTTGTTCCCTGGCCCTGAGAAGACAAGCCGGGGTTCATCAAGAGCAGGGGGTGCTGAGGGGCAGTGAAGACTTCATTCATTCATTCAAAAAAACTTCCAAAAAACCGTGATGGAAGGGAAGAATCCATGACCAAGAAACAAGGAAGAGAGAAAACGGGTGTGCACCTATTGCGTGCAGGAACCTGCTAAGTACTTTGACAGGCTGCCGCTGAACCCTCACAATAGGCTGCAGGTGCTGCGGCTAATTGTTGCCATTTTACATTGTTGCCATTTTACGGATCCAGCGAGGAGTAGCAGCGAGTATGTAGTTGACAAGCACAAGGTTGCCAGGTCTGGGGTTTGAGGCGCTTAATCCCCAGCCTGGGGGGATATTTTTAAGAAAAAGTCGCAGACACCTGGAATGGGTTAACCAGCTCTTTCCGCCAGAGGTGGAGAGGAGACCCCTGAGTGGGTCAGCCCCCCTCCCCCGGAGGGGCCCCACTGTGCAGCGCAGCCCTCGCATTCCCAGGCCAGAGCCCCAGCAGGGACCTGCTGCAGGGGGTTAATGCGCTGAAGGGGGTGAAAAAGGGCACCCACGCCGCGGGAGGCCAGCGCCACAGCTCCTCGGACACCTGAGCCGCACCAGTCTCAGTCAGAACCGCTGGCGGAGAAGCGGCCGGCCTGTGCCAAGCCCGGCACCGCAAGCCTGCGCCCTCCCGGCCCGCGTGTCTCGCATGCTTTCCGCGGTTTCGCCAGTGGAGGGCCAGGAGAAAAGAATCCGTCATTATCGACTCGGGTCTGCAAAGCAGCTTGGCTGGCAGGGAGCTGAGAAATCACAGCGGCTGGAAAACCTGACTCATGAGCCCCGGACCAGGGAATGTGCGGTGCGGGGGAGGGGGAGGGAGGCGCCCGGAGCTCAGACCCGATGGGGACGCTGGTGACCGCTCCCATCCCTCTGCGGGGAGCTCCCCGTGCAGGTTCCCGAACGTTCTTCATGGATACATTCTTGAACAGCTACTAGGTGCCATCCAGGCCTCCGGCTGAGTATCTTCTAGGACCAAGAGAGGAAGTTGGCAGAATAGGCACAATGGGAAACTCAGAGCCAAGAAGGTGTGGCCAACACGGTCGTTCAAACTCTGAGCCCTGAGGACCTACTATGTGCAGGGCTCTGGTGCAAAGACCGAGACGGCGAGGCCTCTGGCAGTGCGGGGCTCAACGACCTATACATGGGAACCCTCGGGTGTGCTTTCAACACTTCGGATCTGCCTCCCGCCTGCTCTTCTTATACCAGGAGCCCCAGGGAGGGGAAAGGGTGGCACTGAGCCCTGGCATCAGGAAGCAGGAAGAACGTGGTGGCAGAAATAGCTCCAAAGGACGAGTCGGGAGGGCTGGCTGCTGGGTCCAGCCCGCCCCTGCCAGCCATGTGGCCCAGGGAACGTAGCCTGTAGCTTCCTGGGCAGCACACCCCACATGGACGCCAGCCTCCCCCCAGGAAGCGGGCACCCATGGGTGCTCCCAGGAGGCCTCTGCTATTCCCCGCCTGAGCCCCAAGCAGGGAGCGCCTGCCCCAAGCAGGCTTGGCGATGACAGACAGGAGCTGGAAGGGGAAGTACAGCCGCTCCAGCTTGGACAGGACACCCCTGACAGCAGGAGATCCTGGACAGTGGCCAAACGGCGGCCTTGTCCCCGCCCCCACCTCTCCCCTCCTGCCCCAGGTCTCATCCCCTAGCCAGCTGGGGCCCTCCACCGTCAGCATTGCTTTTCCCAGTGTCAGGGCTGGGACATGTGAGCATGGAAAATTTGGCAGCCGGCCCGAGTCCCATCCTTGGGAGCCCTGCTACAGGGGCAGAGGCAGACTGGCCGGCCCCAGGATCCAGCTCCTGGAACCTTCCTCAGTACCCTGTAAATGGCTCTAACAGCCGGGATTCCTCCCTCCGCAGACAGGTATCTGGGGGCTTGAGTCCTGAGACTGGCGAGCAAGAGGGTCTGGGGTCTCCCATGAGGAAAAGGCGAGTTCCTCCTTGGACCAAGAACTCCTGTTAATGGCCTCCCACGAGCCGGCGTGGGGCACAGGAGGGCAGGACGCCTTCGCATCTGGTCCTGCCCCCTGGGGTCGCTGGGTGGCTGTTGGTGGACACTGGGTGGCCTCAAGGTGCAGGATTCCAGTCCCTCCTTGAGGCACTCAGGTGATGTCTAGTTCTCCCCGACACCCCACTGTCCCCTTTCACTGTGTCTACAAAGAAACAGAGAGGGTGAGCGATTCATCCAGAGTCACACAGCAAGGTGGTGGCCACGAAGGGGCCAGGACCCCAGTTCCCCCATCTGCAGCTCAGGGATTCTCTAACGGCACCCCTGTGGGATGTGTTGTCCCCAGATGTCCTCCCTGGAGCTTCGTGCAGTGAGTTTCCCCTCCCACCAAGACAAAGCAAACGTGCTGAAGGTAAAGGAACCCATTTTCTGGACCGTAAGCTCTGCGTGTATTTTGTTTTTAAGGAGCTACGTTATGCTGCAGTCATAGAGAAAGCAGGAAGTCCTACTTTCCACCCTAAATCTGACCTTGTTGTGGGCCTCAGTGTCCTGATCTTTGCCCCGGGCTCTCGCCACCCCAACAGAGATCCGAAGGCAAAGCAGATGCCCTAGTCGGGTAGGATTTGTGTAAGAGAGAGAGAGAGTGGACCTACACTCACATGTGCACAAGGGCCACCCCACATGGAGCGCTCCCCGTCCCAGGCCGGCGGCCATTGAGGAAGGGGAGGGGGAAGGAGAGGAGGAGGCCTGAGTAGGATCCCCAAGCAGTGGCAGGCATGGAAAAAGCCCCTTCCAAGCCACCAGGCTTTTATGGAGCAGCAGGTGGGGCCTGGGTATGTGCAAAGCTTTCTGGGAGTTTCACGGAGCCTTTACATGGACTTTAACTTCCACGTGGCCATCATGGCATCTCCTCTTTCCTGGTCCCAGTGGAGACACAGGTGCACCATGGGAAGGCAGTGGTATTAGATTGACACGTCGAGGGGGTGGAGTTACAAGCAGGGCTGGCAGAAACCCCTGTCTAAGCCTGTCCCTGATACGGAATCAAACATGTCAGATGTCACCGGGTGCTGTGAAGGACACTGTGACTTCCAGATCCTCGGCCCTGAGAGAAGCCCTCAGCCCTAAGCCCTTGGGTTAATGCCCAGCTCTGGCTGTGGCGGGCATCTGGGGAGTGAACCAGCAGATGGGAAACATCTCTCTCTCTCTCTTGCAAATAAATAAATTAAGTAGGTATATTTTTTAAAAACTTCATGGAAAATTTGTGTTATCTTTTATTTTTATAAAGATTTTGTTTATTTGAGAGCTAGAGTTACAGACAGAGAGAGGAAGAGACAGAGAAAAATGTCTTCCATCTGCTGGTTCACTCCCCAAATGGCCACAACAGCTGCAGCTGAACCGATCCAAAGCCAGGAGCTTCTTTCGGATCTACCACATGGATGCAAGGACCCAAGGACTTGGGCCATCTTCTACTGTCTTCCCAGGCCAAAGCAGAGAGCTGGATCACAAGTGGAACATTTGTCCATGAACTTTTAAAAATAGCCTCAAATACGGCAAACTTCAAAAACACTTTAGAAAAATGAAATTAAAGAATGTTTCAAAAACATTTTGCAATGCATGCATAGCTTTTTTCATAATACACATTTCCGTGGGCATTTTTGAAATTTACTTATTTATTTATTTATTTGAGAGGCAGAGAGACAGAGGGAGAGAGGCAGAGACGGGGCGCTCTCTCCTACCCCCTGGTTCACGCCCACAACAGCCAAGGCTGAGCAGGCCAAAGCCTGGAGCCAGAATCTGTGTCTCCCATGTCGGGGCAGGGATCTAACTATGAGCCATGCCCACTGCCTCCATGGTGTGCGTTATCAGGAAGCCAGAGCGGAGCCGGGACTCGAACCCAGACACCTGATACTTGCTGCAGGCGTCCCCAAGCAATGTCTTAATTGCTAGGCCCAACACCCGCCAGCCATGAATTTTTTGAAAACCCCACATATGTCCCTTATACCAGTGATGAGAACTGGCAATCCCGGAGCCTAAAGAGGACTTACTGTGCGCGTGCGCCAGGCTCCAGGCCAACCACGGTGCCGGCTGAGCCGGTTCAGTCCTCGCATAGCCATCTGAGGGCAGTTGTTCCATCGTCAGGCTCCATTTTACAGATGAGAAAACAGAGGCTTGGGAAGGTCGAGCGCTTGCCTAGTAAGTTGCAGCGTTGGGAAGCAAACCCAGATGGCTGCTCTCAGGCCCCTGCACTGGGCCCTGGGCTGTGCCGTGCCCCGTGTGCGCTCCCCACTGCAAACATCTGACTGTGTGGACACAGGTGTGCTGGCGTGTGCGTCCCCGGCTCCAGCGGGACACGGAGGGAGGAGGCCCCACACGCCCGGTCATCTCTCACACCCGCGCTGGTGAAACTTGACCTGGCTGCCGCTCCTTGGTGACCATTTTTCTTAATGAAAAATCTCGTGAGCAGGGGTTGGTGGTTGAGCTCCAGGGAGCCCTGCACGCGTGGTGGTTTTAGCAGAAGCAACCTCAGGAAAAGGAGCAGCTGCCCCCGACCGAGCGCTCCAGGAAAACCGCAGCCACCGCATAGGGAAAGCACGCGGCTTCACGGGACCCAGGAGAGCTTGCGGGACCTCTGGGGACGCCGGCCGCCGGCTCTTGGCCCCTCCACCCACACCCCGGCTCCTGCACAGCCCTGCCGGAGCTGCCTCCTGGAAACCCACTCCAACCCGATCATGCCCTCGCTCCACAAACATCCATGGCTCCCTCCCATCCCAAATACAAAATCTGACTCTTGTGCCCGGCTTTCCACTCCTGCCTGGCCCCGAGTGAACCAGCACATGGAAGATCTCCCCCCCCCACTCACCACCCTCCATCTGTGTGTAACGCTGCCTCGCAAATAAATAAATAAGTCTTTAAAAAATAATGATAAAGGCCGGCGCCGCGGCTCACTAGGCTAATCCTCCGCCTTGCAGCACCGGCATACCAGGTTCTAGTCCCGGTCGGGGCGCCGATCCTGTCCCGGTTGCCCCTCTTCCGGGCCAGCTCTCTGCTGTGGCCAGGGAGTGCAGTGGAGGATGGGCCAAGTGCTTGGGCCCTGCACCCCATGGGAGACCAGGAGAAGCACCTGGCTCCTGCCATAGGATCAGCGCGGTGCACCGGCCGCAGCGCGCCTACCACGGCGGCCATTGGAGGGTGAACCAACGGCAAAAGGAAGACCTCTCTCTCTGTCTCTCTCTCACTGTCCACTCTGCCTGTCAAAAAAAAAATAAATAAATAAAAAGAAGTGAACTGGAGGTGTTGCAGGAATCCCACGGACACCCAGCAGGGGCGCTGGGCCCTTGCACGTGCTCCTGGGGGGCTGGCTGCTGGGTCAGGGAGCAGTCAGGGAGAGCACTTGATGGCTGAGCTGGTGCTCACAGAACTCAGACGCACCTTCCACCCAAAGAGCCGGGCCTTCCTCTCCGCTCTCTGGTGTGGTCTGACCCTCAAGTGGCCCACACGCTATGATGGCTGAGGCACGACTCACACCCAGGCCAATCTGATTCTAGAACTGTACCCCTCCTCCTGGGAGGGGAAGACGCTCACCCAGCGATTTTCCCCACCTGCCTGTCTGTCGCCTTCACCCGCCCGCCAGGCGCACGGTTTGACAGAGCTGCGGTGGAACGGGTGACTGACAGCTGGGTCTGCTCGTCCCAGTTCTCAGACCCTTTCCCTGCTTCCAGCAGCCCCTGCAGCAGACTCGCCCCTGAGCTGGAATCCTGGCTCTCCCAGCAGCCTGACCTTCGGGTCTTAGTTGGGGCCCCCAGAGCAGATCCTGAGACTAGAATTTGAGAAGAGTTGATGTGAGAGGAGGCCCAGGAAGCGCTGGAAGAGGAGTGAGGACGGCAGCAGGGAGCTTCAAGAGCATGGGATTGAGCAAGTTACGAACACGGGCAGCTGGCGCTCGGGCCCACAGTGCAGCCCTGGGAGATGGTGTGAGCTGTCCCCCCATCCCAGGGCGAGAAGCTGGAGTACTTTTCCCCCAGGCCCCCACCTTCAAAACAGGGGGCTCCCCGAGTTGTCAGCTCTGGCTGCGTGAGTCCCTAAAGCCACAGAAAGCCCACAGGCAGAGCAGCAGCTTGTCCCAGGGAACAGAGCACCCAGTGAAACTGGATGGCACCAACATCATCTGCCACTCTTAGGTGCAGCCAAGGGGGCCAGCATCATGGCATAGCGGGTTAAGCCGCTGTCCACAGTGCCGGCATCCCATAGGAGTGCTTGTTCCAGGCCTGGCTGCTCCACTTCCAATGCAGCCCCCTGCTAACGCACCTGGGGAAGCAGTGGAAGACAGCCCAACAGCTTGGGTCCCTGCACCCACATGGGAGACCTGGATGGAGCTCTGGGCTCCTGGCTTAGGCCTGGCCCAGTCCTGGTTGTTGTGGCCATTTGGGGAGTGAACCAGGGGATGGAAGACCTCTCTCTCTCTCTGCTTTCTCTCTCTCTCTCTCGCTCTCGCTCTCGCTCTCGCTCTCACTCTCTCTCTCTCTCTCTGCCTTTCAAATAAATCAATGCAAACCTTTAAATAATAAAAGAAAGGAGCAACCAAGAAGTGGATCAGCAGGTCCATGAATAAGCAAACTGGGACACCTATGGGGCGGGATAGGAAATGCCAATCGCCAGCTCTGAGGAGGCTCACGACTGTGTGAGTCTACTCCCTGGGCCTTCTGGAAAAGGCGATCCTGAAGAGACACTTGCTGAGGTTTGTGGAGGAGGTGTTGAACGGCTCAAGCACAGGGCACGAGAATAAAACTATTCTGTAACCCTGGAAACACGGCACTGTGCACAGATCAACACCCACGGAACGTTCCAGCACAAAGAATGAATCTCAATGTACACAAAATTTGAAAATAGCAATTTAGGAGATTGGAGGAGTCTAAGGTTGAAAGGGAGAGTGTTGCTAAAGAATGGAATGGTGTGGCCGGCACTGGGCATAGTGGGTAAAGCCGCCGCCTGCGATATCACATCCCATATGGACACATGTTCTAGTCCTGGCTGCTCCTCTTCTGATCCAGCTCTCTGCTCTGGCCTGGGAAAGCAGTGGAAGATGGTCCAAGTGCTTGGGCCCCTGCACCTACGTGGGAGACCTGGAGGAAGCTCCTGGCTTCTGGCTTTGGATTGGTGCAACTCTGGCCATTGTGGCCGTTTGGGGAGTGAACCAGCAGATGGAAGACCTCTCTTCTCTCTACCTCTGTGTCTGCCTCTCTGTAACTCTGCCTTTCAAAGAAATAAATAAACCTTTTTTTTTTTTTTTAATTTTTGACAGGCAGAGTGGACAGTGAAAGAGAGAGACAGAGAGAAAGGTCTTCCTTTTGCCGTTGGTTCACCCTCCAATGGCCGCCGCGGGAGCGCGCTGCGGCCGGCGCACCGCGCTGTTCCGAAGGCAGGAGCCAGGTGCTTCTCCTGGTCTCCCATGGGGTGCAGGGCCCAAGCACTTGGGCCATCCTCCACTGCACTCCCTGGCCACAGCAGAGAGCTGGCCTGGAAGAGGGGCAACCGAGACAGGATCGGTGCCCCAACCGGGACTAGAACCTGGTGTGCCGGCGCCGCAAGACAGAGGATTAGCCTAGAGAGCTGCGGCGCCGGCTAGAAATAAATAAACCTTTTAAAAAGGAGTGCCCCACTGGAGTGGGTGGAGAAGGAGCTGCTGACCCCAGCGAGTGAGCAGAGGCTGTACGATTAAAATGCTTACGGGAGGGGGTTTGGCCTAGGGGTCGAGACACAGGGGAGGCCCCTGTGTCCTATATCAGGGTCCCTAGCTTCTGGCTCCTCACCCCAGCTTCCAGCTACTGCAGATCCTGGGAGGCAGTGGTGATGGATGGCGCGAGCATCGGGATCCTGCCACTCACAGGGGAGACCGTGTTGTGTTCCAGCTCCCACACTGGCCCAGCAGCAGCCGCTGTGTGGACTTGGGGAGTGACACAGCAGATGGGATCTCTCTCTCCCTCTCTCTCTCTCTCTCTGTCTCCCTCCCTCCCTCCCTCTCATATAAATAAAGGAAAAATTGCAGGCCTGGTCCCTTGGTTGATGAAGGGGTATCTCACAGAGGCAGTGGTGGGCAGCTCTGGGAGCTAAGAAGATGGGCGCTGGGTGGTGGCAGCCAGAGTTCTTGCCGGTGGCTGGGGGAGGGCGGGGGGGGCTCCACCTAAGCAAAGGCAAGGGGCTAGGATGCTCCACGGGGGACTGGATTTGAGCTGCAGACATCAGGGTGGACTCACACAGGGGACATAGGAGTATGGACAGACGTGGGTATGTAAATGATGTACTACACACACACACACACACACAGTTCCTGAGTCTCTGAGTTATGTTTAATGATTAATTAAGTGGAAATGGCTGACATTGTCATGAACTCTTCTCTGTCCAGCATAATTATTTTTCATGAGAAGATAGTTTCCCTACAGAGGTTACCTGGGAAGCTCAGAGCAAATTCTACTAAATGGGTGGTGATCTCAGCTCTGATTTGCTTCAATAAGAATGGGTTAAGTATTTCTGCCCGAGGACATTCACAGGGACTTTCATTTTACTTCCATTTAGGATAGCTTTCTTTAACAAACATGGTGAGAACTTAAACCTCATCGCGTACCTCGGCCTTGTCACTCCGCTTAACATTCTGCCAACCGTAGGTGCTGTGAAGACGGGTACCTCTGTCTTCCCTTCCATCCAACTACAGAACATGAATTTGTCCTGTTTAAAACAGGAGAGCCATCAAAATTTTTTTCCACCAGTCAAGGTATTCCAAAGAAGAAACACAGAATTTCTAAGTTAGGGGTGAGCATTGTGACCCAGCAAGGTAAGGCACAGCTACCTACGTCACGGTACCTGGGGTCAAGTCCCATCTCTGCTTCCCAACCAGTTCCCTGCCAGTGTGGCTTCTGCCTGACCCAGCCCCTGCCACTGCAGA
Source organism: Lepus europaeus (assembly GCF_033115175.1). Lineage (NCBI taxonomy): Eukaryota > Metazoa > Chordata > Mammalia > Lagomorpha > Leporidae > Lepus > Lepus europaeus. The sequence continues at coordinate 88,744,388 of NC_084837.1, read as the reverse complement.
CACTGGAGAGTGAGCCAGAAGATGGAAGATCTCTTTCTCTCTCCCCCCTCCTTCTGTGTCACTCTGCCTTTCAAATAAGTAATCTTTTTAAAAAAATATTCCAAATTAAATCTCACCCACTATTTGAGCATTCGTGTTCAGCTTTTCCAAGATTTTCAAACACAGATGTAATTATTTTCCAGTGTACCATACGTGAAATTTGCTAAAAACTGTTTTCAATACGTGCAATTTTTAAGTTTCGAAAGTCAGTCTATCTGGGCACACTTGTTGAGCACTCTGATGAAAGATGTTTATAATCCAATACACCTTGTGCTCTGTAACTTGTTGTTTTCATCCTGAAATGTGTCTTAGACACCACTTCCCATAACAAGGCTCTGCTTCCTTCCACTGGGGGAGGTTTGTGGGGCGGAGCTGGGTCAGGAGCTGGCCCTGGGGCTGTGAGGGACGCTTGGTCTGTAGCTGCTCATTGCATGCAGGCTACCCACAACGTGAGTGAGACCGGAAACGCACTTGGAGATAAAAGGCAGACATAATGTTATCAAATGCCACTTGGGAGATCCTAGAGGGGAGCACAGGCTGGGGGGGGGCGGGCGGAGGATGGAAGATGGGGATATAGAGAGACTGCTTAATCCGCGCAGGTGTTCCCACTGGAGCAATGAAGATATTCCGCAACTAACACTTGCACAACCTTGTCAGCCCACTTGAATGCAGCTGAACTGTACTTCTTATAGTGGTTAAAACAGTAAGACTTTATGCTATGATTATTTTACACCCCCCCCCCCCCCGACACACACACACACATGAGGAGAACCGCTGGGAAAACAGAACGCTAGGCCTTGACAGTCTCACAGACAACTATTCGAAACTACGGAAGAAATAATTCTTATGCAAATTAAGCCATCCTGCAAGAAAAAAGATTTTTCAATTGCCACTGAACAAAATTTAGAGGACGCATTTACAAAATGTTGGATTCCACTGTAAACACTTCAAATGATTTACAGAGTCACTGTTCAAAACCTCCAACAGAAAACAAAACAAAACAAAACAAAACAAAACAAAAAACACCTGACAACAGAGAGCAAACCAGAGCAGCACAGTGTGCAACAATGCAGGACCCTGAGGGCAGAGGAACAATCAACAATCCTGGGCCTGCCTTTATACTTGCTTCAAGATAGATTTTTTTGGCCGGCGCCGTGGCTAACAGGCTAATCCTCCGCCTTGCGGCGCCGGCACACCGGTTTCTAGTCCCGGCGGGGCACCGATCCTGTCCCGGTTGCCCCTCTTCCAGGCCAGCTCTCTGCTGTGGCCAGGGAGTGCAGTGGAGGATGGCCCAAGTGCTTGGGCCCTGCACCCCATGGGAGACCAGGAGAAGCACCTGGCTCCTGCCATCGGAACAGCGCGGTGCGCTGGCCGCAGTGCGCTACCGCGGCGGCCATTGGAGGGTGAACCAACGGCAAAAAGGAAGACCTTTCTCTCTGTCTCTCTCTCACTGTCCACTCTGCCTGTCAAAAAAAAAAAAAAAAAAAAGGAAAAAAAAAAAGATAGATTTTTTTTTTTTTTTTGCTTTTTTATTTTTCAGATATTATTTATTTTGATTGCTGGTCTTTTTCTGTGTGTTGAATTTCTGCCGGATGCAAGGTGCTTGTCCTCATCTATTGCCGAGCTAAAGTGTGTAACCCCGGCTACGGGTGCGGATTCGTAGACAGAGACACATACATATCGATAACCGTGCTTTCTGTTTACTGATTCACCGTAACAGCCTGTCTTATCTGTTTTCAATTACATGTGCACCACGACCAATGCCAAGTTCATTTCTGCTCCATGGGTTTCCTAATTGGATAACAATATTGTTTGGATGCTGCTACTGTGTTTTACCAAAGTTTATATTCATATCTGCAAGCACAAATAATTCCATCGTCAGTATGAAGGTTTTTAGCTGGATTTGCTAGAAACTTCCAACAGCCTGGCTGCAATTCCCTCATTGGAGTCAATGACCCGATGTACCTGACGGCCTTGGTTCAAGTCGGTTGAGGCCAGCACATTTGGCGGCAAGAGCAGAGGCCCTCTCTCAACCCAGCTCAGACCAGGAGGGTTCCAGGGAGACTGCCTGGAGCTGGAAGGGGACTTGATGCAGACCCGAGCTGTAGCCGGCACAGGCCAGGCTGCTGGGATCCACGCCGGCTCTAGGCCAAGCCCACGGACCCAGCCGCAGACCGTTTCCTGGATGCTGACGTCCTTCTGGTCTGCTCAGAGTTCAAGTTCATTCCATGCAGTTCGGTCAAGTTCCAGGACCAGGCGATCCGAGTGGCCCAGCTAAGTCCTTGAGCCAAGCAGCTGGCCAGCCTACGACACACGGGTTGTGGGTCAGGTGCCTGCCTTCCCACCAACCAGCCAAGATCAATGGCAAAGGCTGAAGCCAGGGCAAACACAGCCACCTGGAGCATGTGGGCATTTTCCTGACCCGTGGCCATGGTGACCGATGATCTCAGGGGGGTACAGACTGGTGCCATGGCCAAGCCAGCGCACCACACCTGCCAGCCCTGAGACCTCTCCTCCAGGCAGCTCCGCTCTCTACTGGCTGCCCATCGGACTTTGGTGTTCTCCACCCGTTACCGAAGCCTGCTTTCCGTGCAGCCAGACATCCTGGAAGGAAAATGTATGTGTTGCTCACGGCAACATGTGAGAAAATTAGACACCTGAGACAATTCAAAGATGGCGCCCAAAGGAAGTAAGGTGGGTGGAACCCAAAGTTGTTTACCACCAAAGCTGATTGGCTGCACAACATCAGAGGAAGTGACAACAACTGATAACGAATGTATAGACATATGGCTAGTCCTATAAAAATCACCCCGTAAAATGACCTTTAAGTGATTGGTTAGTTCTTATGCTCTGTCCCAATGACTCTGCCGTTTTGTGCTTTAAAAGGCTTTGCTACGCATGCAATAAACAAGTTCTTGCTTGACTTGACTCCCCGTTGCATCTGTCTCCGGATCGGGAGACTGGGAAACAGGCGAGCGGCGCGCTTACCTTTCCTCGGACCCAGTCCATCCTCGTTTGGGTGGACTAAGACCCTGCAGTGACACTCCTCAAACCGTCCCAAGGAAATGGCCAGCCTCCGCTGAGTCAGCCTTGGCCCCAGCTCAAGGCCAGAATATTCATGTTTAGGATGCTCTTGTGTTCACGTGACAGCCAGTGAGCTGTGACGGGGGGATTGTCGGGTGAGGCTCCCAGGGAAGCCCCTTACAAGGGGACAAGTTCATGGCACCAGAGTCGTGGCGTAGCAGATGAAGCTGCCGCCTGCAATGCTGGCATCCCATGTGGGCACTGGTTCGAGTCCTGGTTGCTCCACTTCTGATTCAGCTCCCTGCTAATGGAGCTAATTGGAAAGCAGCAGAAGATAACCCAAGTACTTGGGCCCCTGCTATCACAGCCTCTGGGTCCTCTCTTCTCCAAGACTGGGTGCACTATAAGAGGCAAGGGAGCTGTCTTAGGACCATGAGTGACAGCAGGAACTCTGAGGCCCGCTGTATGAGCACTTACTTCGATTTATTTTTTTAAGATTTTATTTATTTATTTGAGATAAAGTTACAGACATGGAGAGGGAGAGACAGAGAGAGAGAGGTCTTCCATCTGCTGGTTCATTCCCCAAATGGCTGCAATGGCCGGGGCTGGACTAATCCGAAGCCGGGAGCCAGGAACTTCTTCTGTGTCTCCCATGTGGGTGCAGGGGCCCAAGCACTTGGGCCATCTTCTACTGCTTTCCCAGGCCACAGCAGAGAGCTGGATCTGAAGAGGAGCAGCTGGGACTAGAACCAACGCCCATAGGGGATGCCGGTGCTTCAGGCCAGGGCTTTAACCTGCTGCGCCACAGCGCCAGCCCCATTCTCCATTTATTTTTATTTGAAGTAAGAAAAGAATCCATAATTTGTTTAAGTTGCTGATTGGAGAATCACCAAGAATAACGTTCCCAGCCCACAGCCAGACCTCTCTTCCCACTGAACCTGGGCCAGGGCAGTTTGATGGAGCCACCAAGAGGAATGTGTCCTGTCCAGGGTGGTGACCCCCTTCCCTGGGCCTTCGCTGTCTTAAGCAGCAACAAGAAGAAGTAGCCGGGAAACACAGAGCATGGTTCCAGGAATCATGGGAACAGAGGATCCATATCCCAGGGCTGCAGGAGCTCCGGCTGTGATGGGGCAGGGAGCCCAGGGGCACTGGCTGAGCAAAAGGGTTCAGGTGCTATGGCATTTCTCTTTCTTTTTTTTTTAAGGGAGAGAAAGAGAGAATGAGAGAATCTTCTATCTGCTGGTTCACTCCCAAAATGGCTACAACGGCCTGGGCTGGGCTAGACTGAAGCCAGGAGCCAGGAGCTTCTTCTGGGTCTCCCACATGGATGCAGGGGCCCAAGGACTTGGGCCATCTTCTGCTGCTTTCCCAGGCACATTAGCAGGGAGCTGGATAGGAAGTGGAGCAGCCAGGACTCAAACCAGAACCCATATGGGATACTGGCGTCACAGGCAAACAGCTTTACCTGCTATGCCAAAGCACCAGCTCCTATTGTAGTATTTCATGCACCAAAGAACCTGGTAAGGGAGTGTCTGCTAGGAAACTGAGGGACAGGGTGACTTCCCCGAGTTCACCTGTCTAGGAAGAGGGTGCCGCAGAGCTGGGAACAGAGCCAGATAGCTGACTGCACTGCTCTGCCCTCGCCACGGACTGCCCGCCTGCTGCAGATAAGCCCACGCAGCCTGGGGCAGGCAGTTCCACCTGTGGGGAGTACTGCTCATCCTCTCCTCCAAGCCTGATGAGGGCTGCCCCCCTAAGTCCTTCAAGGCTTGGTACAAAGTCCAGGTGGAGCCCACTCGTGTCTTCCCTGGGACTTTTTGCATTGGAATCCAAGATAGAGGAGATCACTCTTTAGGGAAGTGGAGCTGGGACACGCGAGTTCAGGACAACGAGTGGAGGAAGCCAGTCTTGAGCCAGAGAGAAGCTGGCAGGGTCTCCTTGCCCCCAGGCAGCTGCACCCTCCCTCATCCCTTGGATCGGTTGAACAAGCCTATGTCTTTTCCGATGGAGCCAGAATCAAATTTCTGTCGCAGGGCTGCTGGATAGAATGCAATGGTGCAACCAATGTGGAAAGCCGTGTGGCAGTATCTATGAAAGTAGAACACCAGCTCAGCCTAGGACCCGGCTGTTCCACTCCTGGCGTGTGCCCAACAGAAGTGAGCGCACCTGTTCACCTAAAGACTTGCATGAGAGTGTTCGTTGCAGCACTGTTTGTAACAACAACCTGGAAACCACCTAACTTCCACCAACAGGGGCAGGTGTTGGGGTGCAGTGGGTTAAACAGCCATTTGGGATGCCTGAATCCCATTCTGCAGTGCCTGGTTCTAGATCCAGCTGCTCCACACTTCTGATCTAGCTCCCTGCTAAGGCGCCTAGGAGGCAGCAACTAATGGCCCACCCACCTGGGAGACCTGGATGGAGCTCCTGGCTCCTGCTCCAGCCTGGCCCAGAGCCAGACATTGTGGCCGTTTGGGGAGTGAACCAGTGGATGGAAGACCTCTCTGTCTCTATCGCTCCGTCTCTCTCTCTGTCGCTCTGCCTTTCAGATAAATAAATAAATATTTTTTTTCTAATTTTTTAAAGATTTGCATATTTATTTGAGAGGCAGAGTTATAGACAAAGAGAAGGAGAGACAGAGAGAGAGAATCTTCCATCTGCCTTCTCACTCCTCGAATGGCCACAACGGCCAGAGCTGGGCCACTCTGAAGCCAGGAGCCAGGAACCTCTTCTGGATCTCCCACGTGGGTGCAGGGGCTCAAGCACTTGGGGCAAACTCCATTGTTTTCTCAGACCCATCAGCAGGGAGCTGGATTGGAAGTGGAGCATCCAGGATTCAAATCGGCGCCCATATGGGATACTGGCACTGCAGGTGGAGGCTTAACCTACTACACCACAGCACTGGCCCCAGTAAAGCTTTTCAAAAAAAAAAAAAAAAAAAGGAATAAAAATGGCCTTCCTATGGATGACTAGGCAATGATTTATTAAGATCAATGTTCTGGGAGCTTGAATACTTAAAATCATTCCATAGCCTTTACCTTGTCTGAAACTGAAATCAGTAGCTTATTATTGAATTCCTTGAGTTTTTTTTTTTTTTTTAAGATGTATTTACTGGGGCCAGTGCTGTGGCTTGGCAGGTAAAGCTGCTACCTGTAGTGCCAGCATCCTATATGGGTGCCAGTTTGAGTTCTGGCTGCTCTACTCCAGATCCAGCTCTCTGCTATGGCCTGGAAAAGCAGTAGAGAATGGCCCAGGTCCTTGGGCCCCTGCACCTGTGTAGGAGATCTGGAGGAGGCTCTTGGATCCCAGCCTCGAATTGGTATAGCTCCGGCCATGCAGACATCTGGGAAGTGGACCAGCGGATGGAAAACCTCTCTATTTCTCTCTCTCTCTCTCTCTCTCTCTCTCTCTCTCTCTCTCTGCCTTTCAAGTGAATAAATGAATATTTAACAAAACAAAACAAAAAGATGTTATCATTTATTTGAAAGGCTTAGTTACGTGGGGGGTATGGAGGGAAAGAGAGAAAGAGAGACAGACAGACAGAGAGAGAGAGAGATCTTCCACCCTCTGCTTCACTTCCCAAATGACCACAACAGCCAGAACTGGGCCAGGCCAAAGCCAGAAGCCAGGAGCGTTATGCAGGTCTCCCAAATGGGTGCAGGGACCTAAGCACTTGGACAATTTTCCACTGCTTTCCCAGACCATTAGCAGGGAGCTGGATCAGAAGTGGAGCAGCTGGGACTCAAACCGCTGCCCACATGGAATTCCAGCACTGCAGGCGGTGGTTTAACCTGCTACACCATAACGCTGGTCCCTCCTTGAATTTCACCATTATAAGAAAATTGATCTTTCTAAATTCAAGACCCAGAAAATTATGTTACATTCTGCCTAAAAGTGAATCTCTTGGAATGGGCTCTCATAGATCTATATTCCCACAAACAGAACAAATCCTTGGAATACGGAGATGCAGGTTTTACCTCATTTCCAGAAGGCTTTATAACACTGTAGTTTTAAATGTTAGAGATGTTTAATTGTCGATTTTTCCCCTCTCCTTTAGGGATGCCAATGATACAAATACTCTGCTGCCATCTCTCTCCGTAAGTCTCCGATGTTTTAAAATCTTTCTTTTATTTACTTTTGCTCTCTTAGCTGCTGCTTTTTTAAAAAATATATTTATTTATTCATTTGAGAGGTAGAGTGACAGAAAGAGAGGGAGATGCACACACACACACACAGAGTCAGAGAGAGAGAGAGAGAGAGAGAGAGAGAGTCTCCTGTCTGCTTGCTCATTCTTCAAATGCCCCAACAGCTGGACTGGAGCAGGCAGAGTCAGGAACTCCATCTGGGTGCCCCATGGGGGTGGCAGGGACCCGAGGAAGTGGACCATCTTCTACCACCTTCCTCTGCACATTGGCAGGGAACTGGATCAATAAGGGATGCAGGCTTCCCAAGCAGTGGCTGAACCCACTGCACCAGTGCACCTGCTCCCTTAGCTGCATTCATTTCTCCCCTGTTATATCTTTTTTTTTTTTTGACAGGCAGAGTGGACAGTGAGAGAGAGAGACAGAGAGAAAGGTCTTCCGTTGCCATTGGTTCACCCTCCAGTGGCCGCCACACTGATCCGAAGCCAGGAGCCAGGTGCTTTTCTTGGTCTCCCATGCGGGTGCAGGGCCCATGCACTTGGGCCGTCCTCCACTGCACTCCCGGGCCATAGCAGAGAGCTGGCCTGGAAGAGGGGCAACCGGGACAGAATCCAGTGCCCCGACCGGGACTAGAACCCGGTGTGCCGGCACCGCAAGGCGGAGGATTAGCCTATTGAGCTGCGGCGCTGGCCCCTGTTATATCTTCACCCTCAGTCAAGTCTGTTTCCTGTGGGTGTTTTTGTTTCTCATTTCTGAGATGATTTTTATCTTCTTCTTCTCTTTCCTGATGCTAAGGGGCTTTCACTTTGTACCTTTCTGTGAGTTTTCTATTTCTTTCTGCGTGTTTACATTCCTGATTGGAGATGGTTTTTATCTGCTTGGAGCTGCACATGTTTATTGCAGGATCTTTGACTGGGTTCAGGCACTTTGCAACGGTTTTGCTCTGCAATTTCCTCACTTGGAGACAGAATTCCACCCGCTGAAGCATGTTGACTTCACAGTTTCTATCGTAGAGCACGTGTGTAGAGATGTCACTTGCTTTCCACTTTACATTTATTTGCAATGCCTTCTGTTTTTCTAGAGCAGGCATTGCAGGGGATTCTAGGTAGACCAGCGTGACGTTGTCTCCATAGAAACTTGATTCTGCTTCCGCAGGGACCTCACTTCCTTTTTTTTTTTTTTTTTTTTTTTTTTTTTTTGACAGGCAGAGTTAGACAGTGAGAGAGAGACAGAGAGAAAGGTCTTCCTTTGGTTCACTCCCCAAGTGTCCGCTTCAGACGGAGCTATACTGTAGCCAGGAGCCAGGTGCTTCTCCTGGTCTCCCATGCGGGTGCAGGGCCCAAGCACTTGGACCATCCTCCATTGCCCTCCCGGGCCACAGCAGAGAGCTGGACTGGAAGAGGAGCAACGGGGACAGAATCCAGCGCCCCGACCGGGACTAGAACCCGGGGTGCCGGCGCCGCAGGCGGAAGATTAGCCTGTTGAGCCGCGACGCCGGCCGGGACCTCACTTCCTGCCCTGGCTTCTTGATCTCCTAGTACCTCCGGGTGTCCGAGAGATCCGGCCCCCTTCAAGCCCTCTCTTTCTCCCACTGGAGTCCTCCTCCGAAGCTTGCTGCCGCAGGTCCCTTCCTTCGCTTCCACGACCCAGGTGCTCCGACCCACCAGGACTCTCTGCTCGGGAGAGACGCTCACCTTTGGGGGGCGGTTTTCTCCAGGCTCCAGCCCCCAGACCCTGGCTGCGAGCTGCCTCTTCCCTGCTGTCTGCCCTGCCCCTGCCCCAGCACAGGGGCTCTGCAGGCCTCAGATGTTTATTGCCTTCTAACGCAGTTTCAGTTGATTTCCCTGCTCGGACACACACGGACGGTGGCTGTGCTGCGGGACTGTTCATTCGTTCTTCCAGGGGGTCTCTGGCTTTTGGAGGCTCCATGGTGACGTTCAGCCCTCAGTGGCTGCCATGAGCCTCCGAGGACCTGAACAGGTTTATCTATTTCATTAGTTATTAACAAACAAACAAACAAATAAACAAAACAAAAACAGAAACTACCGAGGTGGGCACTGTACAGAGAATAAAGCCGCTCTTGGGATGTCTGTCTCCTCCTCCCACACCGCCCCCCACCCCGGGTTTGGAGTACCTGGGTTCAAGTCCCACCTCTGCCTCTGATCCAACTTCCTGCTGATGCACATCCTGGGAGGCAGCAGGTGACAGCGCAAGTAGTTCAATCTCGCCCCCTCCGTGGGAGACTTGGATGGAGCTCCTGGCTCCTGGTTTCCGCCTGGCCCAACCCTGGCTGTTGCAGGCATTTGGGGAGTGAACCAGCAGATGGAAGATCTCCCCCTGTCTTTCTCTCTGTGTCACTCTTTCAAATTAATAAACTTAAAAAAAAAATCCCATATAGGGGCCGGTTCGAGTCCCGGCTGCTCCTCTTCTGATCCAGCTCTCTGCTATGGCCCAGGAGGGCAGTGGAAGATGGCCCAAGTGCTTGGGCCCCTGCACCCATGTGGGAGACCCAGAAGAAGCTCCTGGCTATGGATTGGCTCAGCTCCAGCTGTTGTGGCCATTTGTGGAGTGAACCAGCAGATGGAAAACTTTTCTTTCTGTCTCCCTCTCTCTCTCTCTGAAACACTACCTCTCAAATAAATACTTGAAAAAATCTTTAAATAATAAAAAAATCTCCAAATGTCTACATCTTAGAGACATTTTTCATTGCTGACCTTGAAACTGATTGCATTATGCCCAGGCTGTGACTGGAAGCGCACTGGCACTTGGTGCACGCCCTGCGCCATGGTCAGCTTTCGCTCCGCGGTAAGTCTCGCAGTCGGGCAGCTGGGTCCTCGGAGCTTCTTCCTGCCTGAGCCTGCTGCTTTTGGAACTCCCTGCAGCATGGCTCCCGCACCTGCCTCAAAGAAGCCGACAGCAGCTCCTGCCCCGAGCCGGCTGACACTTGGACCTCTCGGGGTTTGCCAAAGGGAGAAAAAGAACAGGAAGAAGCAATTGGACACACTGATGAAGTACAAAAAGGAATGGATTAAATGAACAAGCCAGTGAGGAGACTTGGCAAGTAGCTCAGAAATGTAAGAAACTGCACCAACCAGTCCTTTTTTTCCCCAGAAGAGGTCAGAACTGAACCCCCAAATCCCAAATCTTGGGGTACCACATTTGTCCACCACCCACAGGCACCTGTACTGCCTGGGGAGGCGGGTGAAGAGGCACTGCGTCCCCGGACTGAAGGACAAGATGTGACGAACGTCATGCGAATCAGAGTGGTGGTCCATCGTCAAAGTCCATGAAATCCAGCTGCGATCCGGAAAGGATTTGACAAAACATTCAAGTCAAATGCGGAACCGAGCCCTGCTGGAAGGGGCAGTGCGAGGAGCCACCGAGCTTCCCCTGGTTTCCTGGCCACTCTGCCGCAGGTGCAGGTGCCTTAGGAGAGCTCTCCAGAGGGGGGATGTGGCCGAATCCACCACAGCGCTGCTCGGTTCCTGCCACGGATGCTGAGGGAGGTGATGATGGTGATGAGGAAGGACTGGGAGACACTGATGAAGCAGGGAGGAGGACGAAGGAGAGAAGATGGAGAGGATGATGAAGAGGACGAAGGCAAGGAGGATGAAGGAGAGGACTAATAGCACACACTGAGGATTCCAACTTTTTTTTTCCAATGTTCTCCGGCCCCTGGGAACAAGCTGTTGTCTTCCTGTTGGTATTTTTCTTCCCCTCTTGTGCTCAATCTCCCTGTTTTTGAGGTCTCTTTTCTCTACACCGTGGTTCTCATCTTATTGCGGTGAAAATACCCTCAGCAGAATACAATGGGAAGAGAGTCTCAACCCTTTTCTGTTCCAAATCCATGCTTAGCCCCTCTTGTCCCCCGAGCTCTGGGGGAGAGAAAGAAAACTGCTACCTTCTAGATGGAGGAAGCAAGCCAGAGGGTGCATCCCTGTGTGACGGAGCACAGAATTCCAACATTTTCCTCCTGTCTCTGTGTATTGGGCTCTGGGATTACACGGTGTCTCTATGTGAGTATGGACAGTTAGCATTTACCTACATGTGTCTGTCTACTTCCTTCTGTTAAAAAAAAAAAAGAACTTTTAAAAATGGAGCTACTAGCCGGCGCCGCGGCTCACTAGGCTAATCCTCCGCCTTGCGGTGCCGGCACACCGGGTTCTAGTCCCGGTTGGGGCACTGATCCTGTCCCGGTTGCCCCTCTTCCAGGCCAGCTCTCTGCTGTGGCCAGGGAGTGCAGTGGAGGATGGCCCAAGTGCTTGGGCCCTGCACCCCATGGGAGACCAGGAGAAGCACCTGGCTCCTGCCATCGGATCAGCGCAGTGCGCCGGCCGCAGCGTGCCAACAGAGGCCGCTGGAGGGTGAACCAAAGGCAAAGGAAGACCTTTCTCTCTGTCTCTCTCTCACTATCCACTCTGCCTGTCAAAAAAAAAAAAAAAAAAAAAAAAAAAAAAAAAAAGGAGCTACAGACGGTCAGCAAAGCGTGGGTTTGAGATGCTCGGTTTGGGTTGCGCGGGCATTTTCACGACACGGCTCCTCCTCCGCCGCGTCTGACCGTGCTGCTTCATGGACATCCTTGCAGGTTAAGATGACACTTTCAAAAATAAAATTCTCAGGGCCGGCGCTGTGGTGTAGCATACAAAGCCGCTGCCTGCAACACTGGCATCCGTATGGGCCCGGCTGCTCCACTTCTGATCCAGCTCCTTGCTAATGCGCCTGGGAAAGCAGCAGAGGAGGGCCCAAGTGCTTGGGCTCCTGCACCCACATGGGACTCGGAAGACACTCCTGGGTCAGCCCAGCTCCAGCTGTTGCGGTCATTTGGGGAGTGAACCAGCAGATGGAAGATCTTTCTCTCTCTCTCTCTCTCTCTCTCTCTCTCTCTTTCTCTCTCCCTCCCTCCCTCTCTCCCTCTTTTTCTAACTCTGCCTTTCAAATAAATAAATAAATAAATCTTTAAAAAAACATTGATCTGGGGAGAGCCAACATCTTGACAACGCGGAGTCTTCTTGACCAGGAACACAGCGGCGGCTTCCTCGTGTGGTTTGCTCCTTCAGTGGGCGGTGTTATTCCCTTCTCGGCATTTCATTTCCTGGAGCCCCTGCTCTCATCTTTAAACCCCAGTTCCCAGCGGTGCGTTGTCGGTCTGCAGAAGTATGGCTGGAGTTTATGCTCCAGCGTGTGTCCTGCAGCCTTGTGCAGCTCTCTTAGAAGCTCTATTCTGTTGTTGTCTTGTCTTGTTTATGGAAATTCTTGAAATTTCCTACACAGAGTCATGGTATCTACAAATAGTGGTTGTACATGTTTATTTGCTTATTTATTATTTACCTGAAAGGCAGAGACAGAGAGAGAGAGAGAGAGAGATCCTCCATCCACTAGTTCACTCCCCAGATAGCTGCACCTCCATGACGTGGCCAGCGGTGTGCGACCAGCCCGCTGCAGCACCACGGGGTAAGCACTCTGTGTTCCTGCTGGAGTTGAAGGTGGTGTTTTGAGCAGGTGCAGCTTGGCTCTCATCCCCAAGGCTGCTGAAGGCGTCCCAGCGAGAACGCCCACGGGCACAGGGTTCCTCGGAACCCAGCCTACGCAGGACAGCTGTAGAAGTCCTCACAGGGGCCCGGCCCGGCGTCCAGGAGCTCTGGGGTTTGTCCAGCCACTGGAAGGCAGGCCTCCGGGAGGCAGGTGCTGCGCGATGGGTCTGTGTGGGCCTCCAGGGCCACCAGGCGGATCAGGGGCGTGCAGCCAGCAGGGGGAGACACTGCCGAGGCCAGCTCCAGCTCACAGGCAAGCCAGGAGAGGTCCCCACGCCACATGGCCGCCGCCGTCCAGCTCCAGCAGCAGTGGTCATGGGCAGTCAGGCCCAGCAGTGACGCAGGCCTGTGGCATCTGGCCCCGTCCTGGTCCCACCGCCGCCGCCCTCAGAGCCACCATTCCAGCCCCTTGGCTGAAGCGTGTTCTTTAAGTTTCTAATATTTAGAGACTTTCCAGTTCTGATCTGATTTCATTGCAATCCAAGACTTTGCATGACTTTAGTTATTTTTTTAAGGACTTCTTTTTTTGAAAGTCAGAGTTACAGAGAGAGAAGGAGAGAGAGGGAGGGGGAGAGACAGAGACAGGGGTCGTCCATCTGCTCGTTCACTCCCCCAGATGTCCAAACAGCCAGCCAAGGCTGGGCCAGGCTGAAGCCAGGAGCCAGGAGCTTCTTCCAGGTGCCCCTATGGGTGCAGGGGCCCATGAACTTGGGCCATCTCCCACTGCTTTCCCAGGCCATTAGCATGGAACTAGATTAGAAGTGGAGCAGCCAGGACTCAAATTGGTGCCCATATGGGATGCTGACATCAGCGCCAGTGGCTTTACCTGCTACACCACAACGCCGGCACTTGATTTCAGTTATTTTAAATGTACTAAGCTTATTCTACTATCTGAGAAATGGCCCTTACCGAAGGAATAATATTACAGTTTCCAAGTACAATTGTAGGCTTCTCCATTTCTCTTTTCAGTTCAGTTCTTCCTCCTGTGTTCTGAAGTCCGTGTTAAGTGCACACACGGTTAGGACTGGTGTGTCGGCTTGATGAGCTGGTCCTTTTATCACTGGGTAACATCTCCCTTTAGCCTTAGCAATTTTCTTTTCTCTGGTCTCCTTTATCTTATATTAACATATCCAGGGCAGCTTTCCTTTGATTGATATTCGCCCCCCGGGAGGCAGTAGGTGATGGTTCAAGTACTTAGGTGCCTGCCACCCTCGTGGGAGATTCGGGCTCCTGGCTTCCACCTGGACCAGCTCTGGCTGTAGTGGGCATTTGGGGAATGAAGGGAGAGATGGATGATCTCTCTCTCTCTCTCTCTCTCTCTCTCTCTCTCTCTCCTTTCAAATAAGAAAGAAAATAAATAAAATTGTTAAAACCCAGGCTTTGAGTCATCAGGGCTGTGGACAACCTGATTCATTTGTTCCTGTGAACTCAATTTCTTGATGCTACTGAACACTGATTTTTTTTTTCTGTCATCTTAGACATGTTTAAATTTTTCACAATTGTACCGAGCATTTTAATACACATATTCTTACATGTTCAGTCATTTTGTTTTTTAATGTTTATTTATTCATTTTTATTTACTTGAAAGGCAGAGAGAGAGAGAGAGAGAGAGCGAGCGGGAGAGCTCTTTCACCTGCTGGTTCACTCCCCAGGCGCCCATAATAGCTAAGATTGGGCCAGGCGGACGCCAGGAGACAGGAACTCCTTCCAGGTCTCCCCCGTGGGTGGCAGGGACTCCAGCACGTGGGCCATCCTCAGAAGGCACAGGTGGGGCTCGACTCCAGGCACTCCCAGGCGGCAGCTTGACCACCGTGCCACACCCACCACCCCGCGCCCAGTACTTCCGGGATTCTGTCCGGGGTGGGGGGTGGTATTCTCTGCGCACCCCTGGACACAGCCTCTCTGGCCTGTGACCGGAAGCTGTTGAGTGTCAGTGACTCCGGCTCTGTCTCTCCCACCTGCTCCACACTCACCACTGAGGGCAGTGTGCGCCCTCTGGCTGGTTCCTTCGCTGGCTTGGTCAAGTCCCTCTCTCTCCTGTAGTTCCAATCCCGGCATCACTTCCTGATGTGGGAGCTCTGCTCCGCTTTCCAGTCTCACGGCCGGTTCCTGCTGTTCACTTCTCCCACTCCTTTTAGCATTTAGAATATTTTATTCTCCAAGCATCCTCGCCTCCATGAACCAGCTAAGGTCAGTTGGACCAGCACCGTCCAAGAGGGCTTTCTGCAATAATGGTAGTTCTCTCTGCTGTCGAACTCCGGAGCCACTGGCCATGCGTGGCCACGGAGCCCCTGAAAAGTGACAAGTGCCATGGAGGAACTGAACATCTTTTTCATCTTAGCCAGTTGAAATTCAAAGGGCTCCTCAGGGCCAGCGGCTACCATGCCGCACGGCGAAGATGATTTCAGTGCTGGGTCTCAGCAGGTTTCCCTGTGAGTGTGGTGTTTGTGTGCCAAGAACCCCCGGTAACAAACGCACATATGCAGTGGGCATTTAGTGCCGCGGTTCAGATGCCATCCCGCGCCAGAGTGCCAGCTTCCTGCCAAGGCTCACCTGGGAGGCAGCAGGTGATGGCTCACCTGCCACCAACGAGGGAGACTTGGATGGAGTTCTGGGCTCCTGGCTCCGGTTTGACCCAGTCTGTTTTTTTTTTTTTTTTTGGACAGGCAGAGTGGACAGTGAGAGAGAGACAGAGAGAAAGGTCTTCCTTTTGCTGTTGGTTCACCCTCCAATGGCCGCCGCGGTAGGCACGCTGCGGCCGGCGCACCGCGCTGATCCGATGGCAGGAGCCAGGTGCTTCTCCTGGTCTCCCGTGGGGTGCAGGGCCCAAGGACTTGGGCCATCCTCCACTGCACTCCCGGGCCATAGCAGAGAGCTGGCCTGGAAGCGGGGCAACCAGGACAGGATCGGTGCCCCGACCGGGACTAGAACCCGGTGTGCCGGCGCCGCTAGGCGGAGGATTAGCCTAGTGAGCCGCGGCGCCGGCCCCAGTCCGGGGTTCTTGTGGCCATTTGGGGAGTGATCCAGTGGATGAAAGATCTGTGTGTGTGCGTGTGTGCCTCTGTGTGTATGTGTGTGTGTGTGATTGTGTGTGATTAAATTAATAAGTAAAAACTGGGCTGGCAGGTTAATGCCCTGGCCTGAAGAGCCGGCATCCCATATGGGTGCCAGTTCGAGACCCGGCTGCTCCTCTTCCGATCCAGCTCTCTGCTATAGCTTGGGAGAGCAGTAGTAGATGGCCCAAGTCCTTGGGCCCCTGCACCTGTATGGGATACCCGGAAGGAGCTCCTGACTCCTGGCTCCTGGCTTCAGATCAGTGCAGCTCCAGCCGTTGTGGCCAACTGGGGAGTGAACCAGTGGATGGAAGATCTCTCTCTCTCTCTGTCTCTACCTCTCTCTGTAACTCTTTCAAATAAATAAAATAAGTCTTTAAAAAGAATAAGTAAAATCTGTAGTTGTTGAGCCCACTGTTCCCCATCTCGTGCGCTTGAGCCTTCCTTGCATTTCCTGCACACCTGTTCGCCCCCATCCTGAAACCTCCCCTCCAACCCCGCTTTTACTCACACAGAGAATTTCCCTGGCTGCTTGGTTTGAAACCAGCACGACAGCCGCAATGGCGGCGTCCTGCCCGGGGACAAAGAGCCTGGAGCGACCCCTCTGTCGACAGCCCACGGACCCGCGCCAACTCTCCCTGGAAGTCACTCTTCCCACCACATGCGGCCCAGAGCCGCCCCTGCCTCACGGAAGGGCCCTCTGAGGGGGCACCCCTGCTTGGGGCTGGGCACTTGGCACGGACGGGGTGCACAGGTGCCGGCAGGCCGGCTCTGAAGGGAGGCGCCGGGTGGCTCAGCCGTGGGCCCGCCAAAGGGCCAGGGTTGTGGCTGCAGCCCAACGGTGTGTGGAAGGAGCCTGATGTCAGAACCTGGCTCCCGTTCTCAGGGAGGGAGCACAGAACGGAGATCCTGCACCCAGGCCCGCTATGCCGGCCACCCATGTGTGCACCTGGCTCCTCTGCTCTGGTTCCAGCTCCCTGCTTATGCGCCTGGGAAGGCAGTTAGACGATGGCCCAAGTGCTCAGGCCCCTGGAGACCCTAAAGAAGCACCTGGCTCCTGGCTTCAGACTGGCACAGCCTTGGCTGTGCTGGCAAATTGGAGAGTGAACCAGTGGATGGAAGACCTCTCTCTCTCTGTAACTGAATTTCAAGTAAATGAATAGATCTTTAAAACGAAAAGAAAGAGGAGTGAGAGATGAGGTGTCAGCTCATTCCAGGAGCTGTGCCAGGAGTTGCTGCCCACTGTGCTCAGCAGAGAGGCGACAGGATGAGACTCTGGGCAGAGGACTGTGTCAGTGGGATGGACGGCCCTGGGCTGCTGTGACCCCACTAGGTCCTTGCAGCTTGTGCCTGTGGTTAGAACGGTCCCCACCTCTCACTGTCTGTTTTCATCAGGGGCTGAGAGTTAAGGAAGCTGTGCAACCTGTGTGTCCTGATCCTGTCACACACACACCCTGTATAACCACTCTCAATACACACACGCACGCACACACGCACGCACAGGCACACAGCCTCAGAAGCCCTGCAAGGTGCTGTGCCGCAGTTCTGAAGCTGGCCACCAGAGGGCGCATCTGCCATCCCTGCCTCTGCAGGGTCCCTGAGACCAGCATAAAGAGCCTGCCCCACGTTGGAGTGGCCTTAGAGACAAACTGAGCCCACCTGCCTCCTGGTACCTGTGGGGAAACGGGGCATGGGAGGCAGTGATACTGTGGGCCAGGTGAGGGAGGGAGGGGCCGGTCCGAAGCCACAGTTGGAAGAACAACAGAGCTGAGACTGAGAAGGAGGACCCCCCCCCCAAACTGGTGCTCACACAAGTGAGCGCTGGCACTGCCACTGCCCGAGACAGGCTGTCCTCATGGCCTGTCCCAGTGCCTGCCTCTTAGAGTAAAATACACCTCATCCAATCAATCTCTCTAAGATTTATCTATTTGTTTATTTGTTTGTATGAAAGGCAGAGAGAGAGGTCTTCCATCGCTGGTTCACTCCCCAGATGGCCACAATGGCCAGAGCTGCACTGATCTGAAGCCAGGAGCCAGGAGCTTCATCTGGGTCTCCCACACGGGCGCAGGGGCCCAAGCACTTGGGCCATCTTCCACTGCTTTCCCAGGTCGTTAGCAGGGAGCTGGGTCAGCAGTGGAGCTGCAGGGACTCGAAGCAGTCATGAGGCTGCTACTGCAGGCTCCACTCTCAACTTCACACTGCAGGGCAGAGGTGCTGCACGGGCTGCTGATTCGCGGTTTCTCGCCATCTGCAATGTCCCCGAGCTACGGAATCAACTTCAGCTGGGGACCTTGACTGCTAACTGGCAGTGGGGAAGAGCTTGGAGAAGCCTGGCTTGTGGGTCCCGTGCCCAGGGCTGCCTGGCCTCCAAGGCTCCGACCCCGATCCCCCAGCCCTGGGCCCTCTCGGGCTCGTGGTGTCAGTCACTCAGGCCCCTTCTTTCTTAAACACTGGCAGGCGTGGCCTAATGGCACTCTCTGGAGGGTAAAAGGCAATTGGGCCCTGACTTCCCAGCCGTTGTCTTCAAGGTGGCTTTGGTGAGGGAGTAGAGGAGAGGGCAGGCCCATGGCTCTGCTTATGGGAGGTGGGAGGGTGGGCCGGGGGATTGGCGCAGGAGCCAGGGCTGCTCTGCCTTCCTGGGCTTTGCAGGGAGGTTAGGCCCTGACCGACTGGGGACTCACGGGCATGGAGGCTTCTCCATTGAGCTGGCTGACTTTTTTGGGAGAGTGGGGTGGCCCTCTGGCAGGTGGGGAGCTCCGACCTGGTTCCACCACGTCCTGACATAAGCCACCCACCTTTCCCAGGCCGCAGTCACTCCCGCGGCAAAGCAGGAATGCGATTGGCTGCCCCCAGTGAGGCAGAGTAGTGGGCTAAGTCTCCACCTGCGATGCCAGCATCCTGTGTGGGCACCAGTTTGAGTCCCAGCTGCTCCACTGGGCATCCAGCTCCCTGCTGATGCACCTGGGAAAGCACTGGAAGATGGCCGAAGCGCTTGGGCCCCTGCTCCTCATGGGAGACCTGGATGAAGCTCCTGGCTCCTGGCTCCCGTCTGACTCAGCCCTGGCTGTTGGGGCCAACTGGGGAGTGAACCAGCAGTTAGATCTCTCTCTCTCTCTCTCTCTCTCTCTCTCTCTCTCTCTCTCACTTTGTCTTTCAAATAAATAAATAAATGTTAAAAAGAAAGAAAAAAGAATGGCTGTCCCCTACCAGGTCACCTTCCCACGCACATGGAAGCCTCTGAGCCTTTGCACAGGCTGTTCCCCCCGCCCAGCCCGCCCGTTCCCAGGCTGCCGATGGCAAACGCCGGCCGTCTCACGTACAGCCAGGGAGCCTCCCAGAGCACCTTGCTGCCTCTCACTCTGTTGTGTTATCTGGGGACAGCGCCCCTGAGCAGAGAGGCCCCGCGTCATGGTGTCACTTGCGATAGAAGAAAATCAAAAGCTAAATGTCCCCAAGTAGGAAACCGCAGGAATGAAGGTGACAGCCACAGCTGACAGTCACGGCGCGCTGGCCACACCCACACCAAATCCCCGTTGGGAGCTCACCACGGAGGCACCGTTACTCCCCACCTTACAGATGAGGTAACAGGCAGAGAGGTTAAAGGCGGAGCTAGGATACCACGAAAGCACTTGGAGGTGTATCACGTGATCATCGAAAGTCACGATGGTGGCAGGAGCTGATGCTGTGAGAAAACACGTATGTTATACTGCCGGTGGGGGAAGGGTTACGGATGTCTACAAATAAAATATGTGGGCGGGCACTGTGGCGCAGCGGGTTCAGCCATGGGACACCTGCATCCCCTCTCGGAGAGCAAGGGATCGAGTCCCACCTTTCAACTCAGCTTCCCACAGACGCACTCCTTGGCAGGCGGTGGAAGACGGCCCGAGTGTGTGGGTCCCTCTAAATGGAGTTCCTGGATCCCGGCTCCGGTGTGGTCCAAAGATAGGTAAAGGGAAAGAAACTTGAATGAAGATGCACCAGCACGGCCCCGGGTATTTACACCGGGTAAGGGGACAGGTGACTGTTCTTTTTGATACCTTGCTGTGTTTTCCGCATGAAGCAGGCCTGTGGGTTTATCCAAACATGTTTGCTTTATCTGAAAGGCAGGGGGACAGAGAGAGCTCACATCCTCTGGTCCGCTCTCCAGAGCCCTGCAATGACCAGGGGGCCAAAGGCAGAGCTAGGAACTCAACCCAGGTCTCCCCCGCAGACCCGAGTACTAGAGCCTGCTGCCTCCCAAGAGGCTGGCATCGGAGGTGCAGCCGGGACTCGAACCCACGCTCTCTGATACAGGTGCAGGTGCCCTAAGAGAGGTCGTCACTACCACACTGAACACCCACCTCATCTTTTAACCATGAAAAGCGCAGTCTGAGGGTCAGGTTCGTGGCTGCGTTACACCTGCCGAGAGGGAGAGGGCAGAAGGACCAATTCCCCAAACCTCCTCTGGGCTTCCTGGGCTGTTTCATCCTCACAAGATTTGTCTGTCTGTTCACTCATTCATCCCCTCCCTCACTCATGAGGCCCCTGGCAGGCAGGGGGATCCCCAGAGACCAGGCTTGTCTCCAGCTCTGGGAGCGCAGACTGGGAGATGCGGAGGGCGTGGGGGGACAGCATGGACCACGGTCGTCACCGGGCCGCAGGAGAGGGGCTTGGGGCAGAAGGGGGAAGTGCGGGGATCTGCCCAAGGTCTGACTTGGGCTGTGCCGCGTGACAGAGCCCCTCAGGGCTTCCCTGTTCATGGCTGCAGCCCTAGGGTGAATGAATGAATGAATGAATGAACAGGCACAGGAAGAAGACTGGCAGGCATTGGTGCAACGTTAGGATACCTGCATCCTCCATCAGAATCCTGGATCCGAGTCCCGACTCTGCTCTGACCCAGCGCCCAGGAGGCACCCCAGGAGCAGCGGACGGTGGCTCAAGTACTGGAGTCCCCGCTACCCCTGTGGGAGACCCGGATGGAGTTCCTGCCTCCTGACTTCAGCTTGGCCAGACATCCCGGATATGAACCAGTGCATGGGAGCTATCTCTCTCTGTCTTTGTCACTCTTCCAAATAAAAATAATTTTTAAAAAGAAAAGAAAAAAGCAAAGGACAAACTGGAAAATACTTGCAGCTCATATCATTCTGAGGGCGCCCATATTCCTGATTTATGAAGAGTTTCTAAAAGCAAGGACGGGAAAAGCCAGCAACGTCTCAGGAGAGAAATGGGCTGAAGATGTCGGCAGACAGTTCACAGACAAAGAGACGCAAATGCCCCTTAACCTCGTGCAAAAATGATCAACACGGCTCAAAGAGAAGAAATGCAAATCTAAGCCACTCGGGGGTGCCGGCTCCCGCCTATCAGATTGGAAGCCATCCAAAAGTCTGGCAGCCCAGGCTGCTGGGGAGGCTGTGGGGGCCGCCAGACGGCGCTGGTGGGGATGCCCCCCGCCCCCGCCCCTGCAGGGGCGTTGCGGTGCCTTCAACCTGTGTCTCTGGCACCCCACTGCCGGCTCTGCCCCAGACATACACCAGCTCAGACACCCCAAGGTGCAGACACGGGCTCTGGACTGCAATTCTGCTTGTAGCAGCAAGAGTCTGGGAACCAGGAAGTCGCCTGCAGGGACTGTGGCTGTGAGAGGGACACGCGGAAAGCTGCACAAACCAGCAGGGCGGGGCAAGATCGCCGGCAGGGGGGGTGACGGGAAAGAAGGCAAGATGCAGGGAAGCAAGCGTGGCTGCAGGTGCACGCTCACCCAAGGAAGTGAGCGAGCGGCGCAAGCGTCCGTGCAGCGGTTACCACGCCTGCCGGGCTGGGCAGCTGCCTTCAAGTCCAGGCCCTGCTGCTGATTCCAGCTTCCTGCTAATGTACCTGGGAGGCAGCAGGTGATGGCTCAGGTGCTGGGGTCCCGGAACGACACAGGAGAGATCTGGACTGAGTTCTTGGCTCCTGGCATTGGTCTCACCCAGTCCTTGCTATGGTGAGCATCTGGAGAGTGGACCAGTATACAGAAGAGACCTCTCTCTCTCTCTCTCTCTCTCTTTCTCTCTCTGCCTTTAAAATAAACGAAAATGAACAAATGAACAAAGGGCCTGGCATTGTGGTGCAGTAGGTTAAGCCTGTATTTGCAGTGCCTTATCGGGGCGCTAGCTCAGGTCCCCAGTGCTGTGCTTCTGATCCAGCGTCCTGCTCATACATCGGCCAAAGCAGCAGAGGATGGCCCAAGTGCTTGGCCCTGCACATGTGGCAGACCTGGAAGAAGCTCCTGGCTGCTGGCTTCGTCCTGCCACAGCTCCAGCTCCAGCTGTTGCGGCCATTTGGGGAGTGAACCAGCAGGTGAAAGTCTCTCTCTCTCTCTCTCTCTGTAACTCTGCCTTTCAAATAAATAAATAAAGCTTACAAAGAAATCCCTGTACCATCCCATGACGCAGTATTGTGGGGGCTGGAGGCGGGAGGGCTGACTCCAGAGGGCAGGAAGGAATTTTCTGGAATGAGTGGAAATACGCTGTATCTTGACAATGGCGGTGTTTATTCACCTGTCACTCATTTGTCCCATTTCATCTAACTGTATGTTGAGAAGCAGTGAGTTGTGCAGTACGTGAACCATGCCTCAACCTGGCGCTTGACAAATGATCAACTAAATGGGAGCAACCCAGAAAGAAGAACAGGCGCAGCCAGGAGTCTGAGTGGGGGGCCGAGGGACCGACAAGAGCGCAGACTGTGGAGACCGGCGGGCTGCGGGCCGGTCAGGGCAGAGACCCGGAGGCCACAGGCCTTTGCCGTCAGCCGGCCCTTTCTTCTCCCCTCTCCTGCCCAGGTCCCCATCCCAGTCCTGGCTCCCGGCCTCCTGCTCCTGAAACAGCTCCCAGCTCTCCCTCCGAGAGACTCAATCAGGCACTGCCCAAGTTCAAGTTCCCCTGGGCCCTGAGAGGGGTGATTGTGTGCACACAGAGCCCCGTGGGTCTTCCTGCTTTTTCTAACACCACCTGAGCCTTGCCCAGCACGGGTGGCGGGCACAGGCACCACCCACCAGCACGGTGGCGGGCAGGAGATGTGTGGTTTCTGGGAGATCCTAGGTCACCCCAGGGCTCCCAGGCTGCTGGAGGTCTGGACTCCTTCTCGTGGTTTCCGAGCCTGACCGCTGAGCCTGTCCTAGGTCCCGGTTCCGTGCAGAGTGAGCCATGGGGGAGGAGGGCACCTTACCTGTGGCTGGATGCGTGCGGCCAGGGGGCCGAGCTGGGGCTGGGATTCTGCCCAAGAGGGAGGCGCTGGATTCCAGGGGGAAGAGGGCTTTTCAAGCAGCACTTTTTGAAGGTGCCAGGAGGGGGCTCTGACATCCCTCAAGCCCAGGGGTGTCCAGGGGCAGGGCTTGTGGGAGCTACCCGGGACCCCCAGAAAAGTCCCCCACCCCAATTTGCCCAGGTTCCTAGCTTTCAATTAGTGCAGAAGACCTGGTTTCAGTGCTGTCTGTCCTGTGGTGGAGCTGGCGGCCTTGGGCAGGCCACCGCACCTCGGAGCCTCAGTCCCCACATCTGTGAAATGGGGGTGGCATCTCCCTCAGCTGCTGTGCGCACTAAGTGAGAGAATGAAGTTGGCGCCCAGCCCACAGGACCATGGTGGGAAAGTGCAGGTGGCAGCAGAATCGAGTCTGCCGAGGGCGGTGAGAACCAGGGAGACACCTGGGCCGCCAGGCTGTGGGCTCGGCTTGGGCTCAGATGCTGGCTGTGGCAGCTGCACACTGGGGGTCCCTCAGCCAGTCTCTTTGCCCCTGTAATGTGGGAGCGCCATGCCTGCATAGCAGGGCGCAGGTGGGTGGGTGCGACTGGGTCAGAAGCTAGTGTGTTCCCAACAGCCTCTCCCCAAGCACCGTGTAGCCCCTCGACTCCTTCCATCCAGGGCCTTTGTGGGGCGCAGACTCTGAACCGGATTCTTGCTCAGGCCCAGGGCAGGGAAGTGTCCAAGCCCAAGTGTCGCCCAGGAAGGCATAGCCAGGCTGCTTCCCAGAAGCCGCGGTCTTGTGGGCAGGAAAGCGCCTCCCTGAACTTCCTAGGGTTTTCAAGTCCTGGGTGCCCTGTGGCCGTGTCTCTGACTCAATGCCTTTGCGCAGGCTTTCCCTGTATGGACCCAGGACGCCTGCACTTCCCAAAAGGGATCCGGGAGAGGAGAGAGCGAACTTGGGCCCCATATGAGCTCTGTGGGGACAGCAGGAGCTTCCAAATGAGTGCATGCCAATGTCCCAAGCCCGCCGTCTGAGGACATGAACTTGTGCTGCAGGCAGACGGGATGGTGGGGAAGTGGAGACCCAGGCCGGATCCCATGGGAGGAAAACCCTGGGAAGCTGCAGGAGAGACTGTCCTGAGACCGAGGGACCAAGTGCACAGCAGCCGGCTTCGTGGGGTCAGGGCCCCTCCCTTTTAATAGCTGTTTGAGGTCTTTGTGCAAAGTCCTAGTGGCTCCAGCCTCAAAATACATCCCGGCCTTATCTTGTAGTGATATGCACTGACATTTTTATGGATGAAATAATATGATGTCTGGGATTTGCTTCAAAATAACCCAGTTGCTGGGAGGGGTGGACGGCTTATATGTAACAAAACTGGCCCCATCCCCAAGTGGGTGATGGGGACCTGGGAGTCGCCTGTACCAGGTCTCACGACTTTGGTTATATGCTTGCTGTTTTCCATAATAGAAAAATTTGCATGTGCAGAATCGGCCTCACGCTCACTGTCCTGGTCTCTGCAGAGTCGCGTGTGACCCGGATGGCTGCAGGAGGCGCCTCACAGGTGAGCGAGCCACAGGTGAGCCTGCCTCGGCCCAGCCTATTCTCAACACGGCCACTAGAGGGAGCCTGCAACAACGCGACCCTCCCAGGTCCCAGCTTGTTCTGGGAATACAGGAGGGGGTCTTGAAGACCTCCTCCCAGGGGGGTCCTGAGAAGTCTGGGGCCTGCTTGCTCAGCCCCCCACAGTCTCTCCGTGAGCCCGGACCTGCGTACTGGGGGGCCTCAGATCTCACGGGTCCTACATGGCAGGTCCCACGCTGTGCTTGGATACAGTGACACTAAACCCCATGCAGATACACACGCACTGATGGCCCGAAACTCAAAGCCAGCTGCGAGTCCTGTATCCTGTGAGGCAAGCCCACCCCCACCAGACCGTGGCCTCCTCCCCAAAGGCTCATGTTGTCATCTGAATGTGCCCAGGGGTCTCTCCTAGCAGACAGAGCAGCCTCTGCGCTGAATCAGCTTCACGCCCAGTTACAAGGATTTCAGGACTACTTGCTTCAGGGGTGATGTGCCCTTTAACTGTGCGCAACCTGCTCAACGGTTCATGGCAACCCTGCAGCAGCCCAGAGAAGTAGGTGCTTCCGGTACGAGAGGAGCGGCTCTCCCAGCTCCCACTGCGCCCAACAGTGGCCACCCCAAGCTCTGGGAGCTTTTGGATTTGAGCCCCATGTGGGATGGGTCTAAATCTTAGTGGTGGGCAGAGGGGCCCTGTGCCAGGCGCCAGCTTGCCCCCATGGCCTGAGGCTGCCCACTCAAATCATTCCAAGTAAACATTTGACGAGCCCGGTCCCAGGCCTCGTCCCCCTCCAACACTCGGCCCTTGTTTCTCCACAGGCCGCCTCTGTGTCTCCTGCTTTGTGGCTGACATTTCAGTGTGGCCCTGCAAGGACAGGGTGACACCCCCCCCTTCCACCCCGTCCCCATCCCATTCTGAAAACAGGCCCGATGGAGGTGGTCGGCTCGGTGGTGCGCGCTTGGCGGGGGCGGCCCGGCAGACAGGCCGTCGCCGGGCTGGGCCGGTCACCCCCGGCTGCCCCGCGTGGGCCGCCGTGCGGACGCCAGCTGAGCACGGCTCTGCCCGGGCCTGGAGTGGTCTGAATGGCCGCTGCTCCCTCTCAGTAGAGAAGCCACAGATAACGCTGGCGACAGCGCCAGATAAAACGGCCTCCCAGACAGGCCCCAAGGGCCCCCTCAGCCAGGCCCGTGGCAGGGGTCAGCGCCTCCCTGGGGTCTCAGTCGGTCCCGCCCGAGGCTGGGGAGCTGGCTGCAGACCCCTTCCCACCAAGGCTTGGGTAAGCGAATCCTGAGTGATTCCTACAGACAAAATACCCAGGACAGGTCCAGGGAACTGGGGGGATGGGGGCGGGTGATGAGGCCAGAACCCCTCCCCAGGCCCCCGTCCCAAATCGCCTGGGTACAGCCCTCTCTTGCATGTCACAAAGCCCTCTCTCCGCCAGGCTGAGAAGCCGCCCTGGGGACAAAGAAGCCAGGGTGTGTGACCACAGCGGCTGTCTGACCCAGCCAGGCCTCCGTCCCCAGGCCTTGGGGGAGCCGGAGCAGGAGGCATAGGAAGGGGCATCTAGCCAGTCTTGGGCTGAGACCCCAGATTCAACATGTCCATGACACAGGAGTTCCCAGTCCGAGGGAGGAGGCGCTGGCCCCACAGGTCTCAGGGGGAGTGGACGCAGAGAATGGGCACTTCCACAGCCAGAGAGGCCATGGGGTGGGGCGGGGCCAGCCAGGCAGGCCTTTCAGAACCATGACATTGAAACTGGGCTCCGCACTCCTGATTCTAGCTTCCTGCTCGGGGGCCTCTGGGAGGCGGCAGGTGATGGCCGGAGCACTTAGGTCGCTGCCACCCATGCAACCCTGCTAACCCCCATTGTGTTCCCAGCTCCAGGCGGCCCTGCCTAGCCCTAGCTGTTGTCGGCATTTGGCCAGTGACCCAGAGATGCAAGCTCTATGTCTCTCTCTCAAATATAAATGAATGAATGAGTGAGTGAGTGAGTGAGTGAGTGAATACAAGAAACAGACGGCCTTGCAGGCAGGTGAGAAGGGGGAGGAGCAGGCTCTGCGGCTGGTCGGCGCTGGGGCAGACTCAGCTTCTCACCTGTGTACGCCTGGCCCAGTGCCAGGTGGTCAGACCAAGATCACACAGGTGCTCCGTGACCTCCACGGGAAGCAAGAGGCGTGGCCAAGAGGGTGGGGGCAGCGGCTCCTGGACTGTGACCCCAGACAGCCGGGGAGGAGGGGCTGAGGCAACAGGGGAGAAGCCCACCCCCATGCACAGACCCCCACCTTTGCAGAGGAAGCATGAAGGAGGAGGCTGCCTGGTCCCCCAGGCAGCCCGGGCCCCCAGCCCCTCACCCTCCCTCTGGCCCTGGCCAGACCTGGCTCTGCTGCAGACTTCTCAAGGGACCCTGGGGCAGCCCCTTCCCTTCTCTGGGCTGGGGGCAGTGACTTTGGGCAGGATGGGAGGGGCACAGTTGTCCCCTGCAGGTGATCTGGGGGGCACTTTGGGTACGGGGCTGCAGGGCTCCACTGCCGAGTGAGCCCCAGGCCCTCAAGCTCCTCTCTAGCGACTCCTCCCCCTCTGCTCCCCACTTCCGGGTCTCCCCCCCACCCCCCAAGGCCAGGAGACCTGACCGCCCGTGAGTTGCTATGTTAAATGACCAATGAACACTGTCATTTTCTCATCAGGGAGCAAAGCAACAGAAAAACCAAGAACTAAGGAATGAGACCGCGCCGCACAGTATCATCTGCCCACAGCCGATGCCATGGGGGCAGCAGCGACTGGCAGCCATGGCAGGGCGACTGGGCATGGCCCCCTGGTCCTGCAGAGAGTGGCGCTGGGGAGGAGGGTTGCTCATGGGTGTCTGTCCCAGGCAGGCAGGCCCACTTCCTCGGTCCCATTTACCCTGTAACCGCATGCTTGGATTTTATTTATTTATTATTTATTTGAAAGACAGAGTTAGAGAGAGAGAAGAGGAGACAGAGAGACAGATCTTCCATCCACTCCCCAGATGTCTGCAACAGCCAGGACTGGGCCAGGCTGTAGCCAAGAGCTTCTTCCAGGTCTCCCACATGGGTGGCAGGAGCCCAAGTACTTGGGGCACCTTCTGCTGCTTTCCCAGGTGCATCAGCAGGGAGCTGGATGCGAAGTGGAGCAGCTGGGACTTGAACTGGTGTCCATAAGGGATGCTGGTATTGCGGGCCATGGCTTTAACCTGCTGAGCCACAGCGCCAGCCCCTTCCCCTCCTTTTAGCTTTCCATCAAGGACACACAACGTACAGGCAGCGCAACACATGTGACTCTCTAATTTGTGTATGAAGCCTTGTGACGGCAAGCAGATCGCACTTGCGACACGCCAGCCGTCTTGCTCCCCCCCCCCCAAGTCAGCACTGTGATGGTGACCTCTCTCACCATAGCCCTCACCGTCTCTGTTCTTGAACTTCCTATTAATAGATTCACACGGTATCTGTTCTTTCGTGTCTGCCTTCTTTCAATCAACAAAATGTCAGCGGCATCCTTGTGGCTGCGACTGCCGGTGGCTTTGGTTTTCGACGTGGCTGTTTGTAACATCCCGCCGGAGAGGACTTAGGGAGGCTGTCTGTCTTCTGCTGATGGCCTCCGGTGCGGATCCACCGGGGGCTGTCGCTGCAAGCAACCCTCGCCAACACCTCGTCCATGGCAGCGGGATGTGTGCCCCCGTTTTCCTTGGACACGAGTCGAGGAGTGCACCTGCTGGTCCGGGGGGTGGGTGTACCTCAGCAGTCCTGGTTATTTACACAGCAGGCACGTTAGCCCTGCTCCCTGGACGTGGAATCAGAGGCTGGGGAGTGCAAGCCGCTCACCAGAGCTCACAGCGTCCGCAGCGGAGCCTGATCTGGAGTCCAGAGACGCCAGACTCCGGCATTTCTCAGTGGAGGCCAGCTCCCTGGCACATCTTTTCATCGTGCTTTGTAGAACAGGTGGAGGGGTTGGGAGGAGCCATAAGACAGGGGGCAGCACAGTGGGGACTTGGGACAGCCAGCCCTGTAATCAGCCCAGCACTAGCCCACCCCGGGGACTGGACAGAAGCTTCCAGAATAAGTAGGGCCACTCATCTGGCCCTGCCCCTACCCACTCACTCACCTCTCCCAGCCCTTCCGCCTTCCCTGCTGCCCCCCGCCCCCACCCCCACCCCGACAATGCCCAGCATGGTCCCTGCCTCATGGCCTTGACACCTGCAGCCCCCTCCCCTGAACGTCTCCAAGGCGATGTAGTCGCCCCACTTAGCCGCCACCCCTGCTCATTCCCTGCCCCGAACTCTCCCTTGCTGGGTGACCTTGTATTTCCTGTACGTTTTGTTTACTGTGTGTTCCCCAGCCCAGAACGGGCGCTGGAGGGCAGGCCTGGTGACTTCTTTCCCACCCACGGCGGGGCGGGGGGTGGGTGGGGGGCCGTGTCTGGCACCAGGGTAGGCGCCCCAGAAATATTTGATGAATGAGAGAATGAATGAACACATGAAAAGCAGCGCCTTGGGGCAGCGGGTGGCAGAGGCTACGGGTCAGGAGAGGCTTCTGGCGCCAGTCACAGCCGCTGACATCCGAGTCCCGAGACAAAGCCCTCCCCGGGGAGCTGGCCTGGAGCCCTGGACGCCGCCGTGCCCAGCCTGGCCGTGGGGACCTCGAGGCGGTGCCGTGCTCAGCCGTCCCTGTGAGCTCTCCAGAGATCCGCACAGACGGGGCACCAGGGCTCATCAAGCCCCAGCCAGGCTGGCCTTCAGGACGGGCGGAGGTGGGGATTGGGGATTTCTGGATGGGGCAGGGAGCCGGTCCCCCCCCCCCCGACACTTTTCCCCCTGTCTTCAGGGACAAGAAATATCAGAGGGGGTGCTGGACGGTTCCCATCTCCCCCAGCTCAGGCCTAGAATACACTCCTCACTCCCACTGGGAAGCCGTTGCTCATTTCTGCCAGAGTTCTGAGCCTCAATGTTCCCATCTGTAAAGTGGGTGGAAGGAATTGGACCCTAAGTCAAGGAGCTGCTGGCAGGAATTCTCACACCCCGGGGCTGCGGCGAGGCCTCTGGCAGAGCCCTCCCTCGGGTGTGAAACGAGGTGTGGCCCTGTCGAGGGAGGAGGGTGAGAGCATGGGACACAGTTCGGCCTTGCCCTGGGCATGCTGGCGGCTTCCTCTCCCAGCTTGGGCCGGCTGGGGTGGGATGGGGCAGGACTGCGTGCTCGGCGGCTTCTCTCTCTTCCGCTGACCAGGGCTCTGAGTTGAGAGGGTTCCTCCGGTGGACCCGGGCTCAGTCCTGTCCTCTCCGGTGAGCCCAAGCTGGTCTCACCAGGACAGAGCGAAGGTCAAGTCCACCTTTGCCTCCCATCAGACAGGGACCTGATTTGCAGGTGGAGAAGCGAGGCCCTGCAGGGGCATCTCACGGACCAGTCACCGGAGCACTTAGGGACGCCCAGCCTGGGCTCCCAGCTGCCTATCAGGCTGCCCTGTGGGTCCCTCTCGCACGCCCGTGGGGCGCATGGCCTTGGTGGTGCAGGACTGCCGCTCGGAGAGGTTGCGCGGGCGGTGTGAGGCCACACAGCCAGGGCTGACAACCAGGGCCGACTGACTCCAGCTCAGCCCTCTACGCCTCCTCCTAGGTGCAGGGGCAGGCAGGAGCGCGAGGCGCGTGGGAAGGGAGGGGCTGGGGAAGGGGGAGGAGCGAAGGAGGGCGGGGCGGGGCGGGGGCGGGGTCTTGGGCCCGTCTTTGGCTTTATCAGAAACGCCCCTCCTCAGACCTCTGCCTGGCCCGCTGCTCCCACACTTGCCCCAGGGTCCAGCTCGGGGGGCGCTCTCCCAGGAAGGGGCACCTCCTCGGGGACCACTGGGTCTGTAACCCCCACGAGGCCCCTCTGCCAGTCTCCACACCTGTCACCGTGCAAAGCGCCATCTGCTGGGATGTGGCTGTTTGCCCGCACCGGAACGTGCGCTCAAGGCCTCACTCGTCCCTGCACAGAGCGGCCGTTGCAGCCCTTGTCCGGGGCTTTCTTCCCCCAGGAGGTGGAGGAGCGGCCTCTACCCTGCGCGAGGCACGCGGGCACCGCGCACTTGCCGCACCGCTGCTGTCGACCCATTTCCCGGATGGGACCCGGGGAGCGGTCCTGACCCAGGATCCCCGCCGAGAGCCGGCGCGGGCAGGGGGCGCGGCCGCCGGGGCCCTGGCCGCGCGCCGCGGGCCGCACCCGCCGCAGCGCCGCGCTCCGCCCTCGGAGCTGGCGCCGCCCGCGCACGGCGACCCCGCGAGCGGCCCGGGCGCTGCCAGCGCGCGTTCCCCAGCAGGGGCCGTCGCGGCGCTAATGACAGGCGAGCCGGGGCCGCCCGGCCGCCGTGACGCCCCGGGCTCCCCAGACCCCGGGCCCCCAGACTCGGGGCGCCCACAAGCCCCGCGGGGCCGCGGGAACCGGCAATTTCCCCGGCCCGCCCGGCCCGCCCGGCCGCCGCCCGCTCTGTACTTAGCCTGATGACGGGTTCCGCGGCCCCGATGGCCGGGCGGGCGAAGCCGGTCCCGTGCTCGGCTCGCAGGCGGCCGCCGGGCCTGTGTCATCCAACAGGAATTTCTGTTTTGCCCTCCGCGGGGCTGGAAGGAAAAACAATAATTAGGTCACTGGGCAGGCGGCAGAGAGGGTGTGGGACAGCCAGTGGCGCCCTGTCGGGCAGGGAGAGGGGCTGTGAGGCCGGGAGAAGGGGAGCCCCCGCCCCCGCCCCCGCCCCTCCCCAGGGTGCCAATGCCGTGCGCTGCTCAGGCTCCTGGGGAGCACATTGTGTGCTGGGCGCTGGAGACTCAGCAATGGCCGAAAGGGGAGGGGGGGCCTGCTTCGCCAACAGAGCAGCCACAAAGTGCACACAGTAAGCGGTAGGGGGTAAGCTGCACAGACCCAGCGCTTGGGGGGGCGGTGCTGTGGCTAGAGCTGGGGATGGGGTAGTTAGGGAAGACTTCCCGGAGGAAGTGACACCTGCTCAGGAGCCTGAAAGGACTGGGCTGGGACAGCCAGGTTGGAGGAGTTCCAGGTGGAGGCTCTGGATTAAAGACACACATTTTGGGGGTCCCATGCTTCGCAGAGGACATAGCCATGTGCTCCTGTGATGGAGGAAAACTGTTTTGAATTTCCTGAGAGGCACCGGGTGAGGATGCCACACTTGTGAGTTAAGACTTTTGCAAGGGGGGTTCCCGGTGCTGTGGTGCAGGCAGTGAAGCGCTGCCTGTGATGCCGGCATCCCATATGGCGCTGGTTCCAGTCCCGGCTGCTCCACTTCTGATCCAGCTCCCTCTAATGGTCTGGGAAAGCCTCAGAAAATGGCCCAAGTCCTTGGGCCCCTGCACCCGCGTGGGAGACCCGGAGGAAGCTCCTGGCTCCTGGCTTTGGTCTGGCCGAGCCCTGGCCATTGTGGCTATTTGGGGAGTGAACCAGCAGAGGGAAGATCTCTCTGTCTCTCCCTCTCTCTCTGTAACTCTGCCTTTCAAATAAATTTAAAAATAAATCTTAAAAAAAACAAAGACTTGTGTAAGGGGTCAGCTGGACTTGGCACAGTTCTTCCGTGACACTGGGATTTTAAGGCAACCACCAGAAGAAGCCAACTCCGTCCGCGGGTGTGGTCAGGGCGAGCCAAGAGCGGGGAGGGAGGCAAGTTCAGCCTTTCTCTAAGGGGAAGAGGGAGCTATGGTTTCGAGAGTGGGAGGCACAGGAGCCCATGGCAGAGGACTCCCGGCTGACGGCAGCCGTCCTTGGGTGAGCACACACTCCGCACTGGCACAGGCTGGCCGTCCTCCACTCACCCCTCGGTGCTGCGAGGGTGGCTCTGAGTCTCACGGCACAGGGGAGGAAGCAGGCCAGGGAGGCCATCTGTCCCTGGTCACTCAGATGTGCCAGGCCCCTTCCCCGGAGCTTTGGAAAGAGGGAGGCCGTGTCCTTGCCCTGGGAGCCTGCTGTGTCCAGGGTGTCCTGTCTGAGTGGCGGTCCCTGGTCTCCCACAGGACCATCCTGGGCTACAGTGTCCAGGGCCGGGGGCGGGCCCCGGCTCCTCTCGCCTCGCTGCTCTGTCACCCTGGGGTGTCCAGTCTGGCTCTCCCCCAACACACACACACATCTACCAGCACACTTCACAGAGATGGTAGAAAGCGGAGATAAAAGGTAAGTTCATTTTGGTGCAAAAGAACCCCCTGGGATCCATGCATGTTTTTTCCATAACATACGCTTCCCATGAGCTTCAGGAAGACGCCTGTGTATACACTTTCTACGCTTTTTGTGCCAAAATTACCTTTTAATCTTATTTTCCACACATTTTTCAAAGAGGCTTCCTATTTTCCAGGCAGAGGGACACAGATGGAGGGGACGTGTCCTCTCTCCTTAAGGAACAGCATGTCTGCCCACAACCAGCGGCACAACCCAGTCACCTGCTCACACTCAGGTGCAAGGAAGTTGGGCAAGGCCATCCTTAGGCAGCCCACGTGCCCAACAGAGAAAAGCAAGACAAAACCAAAACCCTGTTGACTCTAGAGAGCGGGGATGGGTGTACGTTGTTTTTGTAGTCTGGTAGCAAATATTTCTGGCACCAGGGGCTGCACACTCTCCGAAGCCCCGCCTACCTGCTACACCAGCAGGCAGGTGGCCACGGTGATGCACACACGATCGACCAGGTGTGCGCTTCCAGTACAATTTGACTTACTGACATGAACATGGGAATCTGGTGCTGTTGCCATGACTTCTATATCTTTCTTTTATTTTTCCCAACCACTGGAAATTGGAATAAAAGACTTCCGTGGTGTTTGCCGGCAGTGCCAACATGGATGGCAGATTTGGCCTATGGGCTGGAGACTGCCGACACCTGCCTGGGCGCCAGGGACGGTGGCGATGAGAAGACAATCAGAGGGTCTGCCCCACGCCCTGGGCCTCGGTCAAGGCCAAAAACGGAAGTCCTGGGCTCTGAGGCTCCCTGGGGGGTGGGTAGGACGCCAGCTGGTTAGAGGAGGCTCGGAAAGCCTGTGTGTGTGTGTATGTGTGTGTGAATGTGATGAGCAAAGGATGGGCATGGGCGTGTGGAAATCGGTGTGACCACGCCCACTCCTGGTTGAGTGGCAGAGAGGAGGAGCCCAGCCAGACCAGCCAGACCGGGGGTGGAGGGGTGGGGGGCTGAGCTGAGGCTGCCGGGTTGCAGACTTCCTGTTTTTTTTTCCAGGCGATGGGTACGCGTGGGGTGACGTGATCAGGACCAGACCCCAGGAACTCGATTTGGAGTCCCTTGCTCCAAGAAGCTGGCTCTGACGGCCTGGCCCATCTCTTCCTGTCCTGAGTCCCTCAGTGGCGGTCCCCCACAGAACCTGGGCTGCACGGCCTCGCCTGGCCTTCTGCATAGAGGGCGAAGGCTCCTGATGGAAAGAGAGCCAGGACCACGTTCCTCACGGCGGGCAACAGAAACCTGCGTGACACCCACAGTCCACTCCTGGTGTTCTTGCTGTTGGTGACGCAGGGCACGGACAACCGGGACAGGGCCCGCTCAGGCGGCACCCGGGACCCTCTGGGCTGCCCCGGGCAGTGCTGTGGCGGAGCTGTCTGGAGGGTGATTTGGCCCGAAGATTTGGCCAGCACGGCTTCTCAAGATGGGTTCTTAGACACACAGGGTCAGAACCCCGGAACTTGTCAGAAATGCACATTCTCAGGCCCCCGCCAGACCTACGGAGTGGTCAGAAACGCTGATACAAGTCTGGGACCCACTGGCCTGGGGCTCTCGCCACTGGGCTGAGTCAGAGAATGTTCTCGGCTTGTACCTGGTACTCCGAGGCTCCGTGACCCTGGGCAAGTCACCGCCCCTCCCCCTGTCCAAGACTGGTCCCGGGAGCTTGAGGGTGGGCTGCCGAAGTCCTCCTGGGCTCAGCTCCTGAGCGACTACTGGCAGGGGGCCTGGGCCGGCGCCTGCTGGGAGATGCTTTCACTCCCAAGCATCCTAGCGACGGGAGTTAG
This sequence comes from Lepus europaeus, assembly GCF_033115175.1. Taxonomy (NCBI): domain Eukaryota; kingdom Metazoa; phylum Chordata; class Mammalia; order Lagomorpha; family Leporidae; genus Lepus; species Lepus europaeus. Next base: position 88,709,845 of record NC_084837.1, on the reverse strand, counting down.
ACAGCAAGGGTCACAGGGAACTCCCTCGCCTGTCCCAGCCTGGCCTGTGCCCTCTGCAGTCTGGGAAGAGGGTGGAGGAGTCTCTGGTGTCCACTGGGCCAGCACACATCTGATCTGTGTTTGGGTCTGCTGAGTGTTCTGGAAGGTTCTTTTCAGTGCTCCCCCAAATCTGTCCTGGCCACCGTGGGGAAACCTGGTGTGGGCTCGTGGCTCCTCCCCGAGGAGTGTCTGAGAACAGGCTGTGTCCTGAGCATGGGGGGCCTCGGGGTTGACCGCAGTGAACGTCGGGAGCAAGGCTGGGCAGCGGAGGCAGCGTGAACTTAGCGCTCTGGGTTCCAACCACGGAGCTAGCAATCTGTGTGTATGACATTAGACAAGCCAGCTTCCCTCGGGGTCTCAGTTCCCTCATCTAGCCAATGGAATCATGGTATCTGCCTGACTTTAAAGCCCACAGAAATGAGGTAGGTGGGGCCAGCATCATGGCTTAGTGGATAAAGCCTCGGCCTGCCATGTTGGCTCCCATATGGGCACCAGTTCGAGTCCCGGCTGTTCTATTTCCAATCCAACTCCCTGCTTTTGGCCTGGGAAAAGCAGTGGAGAATGGCCCAGGTGCTTGGGCCCCTGCAACCACATGGGAGACCTGGTAGAAGCTCCTGGCTTTGGCCAGGCCCAGTCTCAGTCAATGTGGCCATCTGAGGAATGAACTGGCAGATGGAAGATCTCTCTGTCTCTCTCTCTCTTTCTGTAACTCTGCCTTTCAATTAAATAAATCTATAAAAAGAAAAGGAATGAGGCAGGTGAGTCTGCCTTGCCAAGTTTAAGGTAGGACAGCCCCAGTCTTCCCAGGAGGTTGAGATTCCAGAGCCTGGACTTGGGCTCCAGTCCCCCTTCACTTGCCGTGTCTGTGAAATGGGCCGACCCCCTGAGGGTGGTGGGAGATCGGAAGGGAGCCAGCTAGGCGCTCGGCAAGCATTTGAGTGCTCTGGGCCCTGTTGGCTACCTGGTGCTGCAGAGCCCACAGCTCCCGGAGTTAGTGCTTACAGAACAAGGACCCACGGTCTCTGTGGGTCAGGCATCCAGGCAGAGCCTGACGGGCTTCTCGGCTCCATGGTCTCCCTGGGGCTGCGACCAAGCGATGGGCAGGACTGCAGCCTTCCACCAGCTCACCGGGGCCGGGGCCTCATCCAAGCTCACTCCCAGTGGTCATCGGCAGGATTCAGCGCCCCGCGGGCTGCAGGGCTGCACGCCTTGGCGGCCCTGCTGGCTGTTGGCTGGAGATACCCTCGGTGCTTGCCTCATGGGCCTCTCCACTGGGCAGCTCCCAACGTGACCACTGGCTTGGGACAGAGAGAGCACGAGAGGAACCTGGTGTCAGGAGTGACATCTGGTCACTTCCACTGTATGCTGTTTGCTGGAAGCCGGTCTCCAGGCCCGGCCATTCTGCACGGGAAGGGGTCACCCGGATACCAGGAAGCACGGGAGGCCTCTTGGGAGCTCCGCCCATGCCTGCAGTGTTTGCCCTGCACCAGGCTCCAAGTCTGGGGGAGCGCTACACAGAGGGCACCGCTGGGGTGAGGTGGGAGAGATGCGTGGCCTGCTGGGGTGGGGGGTCCTCAGCCGGGGGCCCGGCGCTTGCCCACCCTGATCTGTATCTCCACTGCAGGGCCTGTTGCTCAGGCAGGAACTGCATTCCAGCGCTGGGTACTTAACATTCCAGGGCGGCTCTCAGCTAATTAGTGCCTTGCTGGTCCCGGCCTGGACCACCCGGCTCCCCTGCCTGGCCTCCCCACGGCTGGGCCGGGAGACTCCTCCGTGGCTTGGGGCCACATTGAGAGACACACAGATGAGCCAGATTGAAACATGGGGTCACACCGCGGCGAGTCGGTGGCTGACTCCCAGGTCCTCTTCCCCGTAGCTTGTGGGCAGGGGCAGAGATGGCCAGAAGCTTGGGCCTCAGAGGATCAAAACAGACCTGGGGTAAATGACTGGTCCTCTGAGCTCCTGTCTCCTCCTTGGGGGTTTCCCCAAGATCTGACAGCGGGGGACAAAGCCTGCGTCCTGTGCCCAACTCGCAGGGAGCTGCGAGGTAGTGGAAGATAGTCCGAGGGCTTGGGCCCCTGCACTCACGTGGGAGACCCGGATGGAGTTCTAGGCTTAGCCATTGCAGCCATTTGGGGGAGTGAACCAGCAGATGGAAGACTTCTCTCACTCTCCCTTTCTTTCTCTCTCTTTGTGTCTCTCCCTCTCTCTCTTTCTCCCTATAAATCTGCCTTTTAAATAAGTAAAACAAATCTCCAACAATTTTTTTAAAAAGCTAGGGGCAAGTGTCGTGGCACGGTAGTCAAGCTGCCAATTGGGATGCCCATTGCCATATCAGAAAGCCCAGGACTGAGTCCTGGCTCGGTTTCTGATCCAGCTTCCTGCTAACGCACCTGGGAGGCAGCCAACGGCAGCCCAAGCACTTGGGTCCCTGCCACCCATACAGCAGACCTGGGTGAAGTTCTGGGCTCCTGGCTTTGGCCTGGCTCAGCCCTGGTTGTTGTAGGCATTTGGGGAGTGAACCAGTAGATGGACAATCTCCTGCCTGCCCCACCACCGCTCTCTCTATCCCCCACCCCCTTCCCTACCCCGTCACTCTGCTAGGGTGGGCATTTGGCCTAGTAGTTAGACACCACTTAGGACACCTGCATCCCATCTTGGAGCACCTGGGTTTGAGTTCTGGCCCCACTCCCAGTTCTAGCTTTTGCTAATGTGCACTCTGGAAAGCAGCAGGTGATAACTCAAGTGGTTGGGTCCCTGCCACACACATGGGAGACCAAGATTCAGTTCCTGGCTCCTGTCTTTGCTTCTAGCCCAGCCCTGGCTAAGGTGGCCATTTGAGGAATGAACCAGCAAATGGGAGATTTGTCTCTGTCTCTCTAATAAATTTTTGAAAAGATTTATTTATTTATTTGAAAGAGTTACAGAGAGGCAGAGGCAAAGAGAGAGAGAAAAAGGTCTTCCATCCGCTGGTTCGCTGCCCAGATGGCTGCAATGGCTGGAACTGTGCCTATTCGAAGCCAGGAGCCAGGAACTTCTTCCAGGTCTCCCATGAGGGTGCAGGGACCCAAGGACTTGGGCCATCTTCCACTGCTTTCCCAGGCCACAGCAGAGAGCTGGATTGGAAGTGGAGCAGCCAGGACTCGAACCAGCACCCACATGGGATGCCGGCGCTGCTGACAGGGACCTTAACCCACTGTGCCACAGCACCAGCGCCTCAAATAATTTTTAAGCTAAGCTTAATTTTGGTACAAACAGATTTTTGAAATCCATGCATAATTTTTTCATAACATGCATTTCTCATGAAGGCCACTTCTATGTGTCCCAGTTCTTTACCTGGTGCACAAAGGTTCCAAGATACAGCATTCCACTGTTCCCGGGGTGCGAACAGGATATTACCCACTTGGGGCTGCTCGCTCCTTGCCCTGAGGCGGGAGAAAGTTGAGGGCCTGAGCCGCAGGGAGCCACTGGGCCTGAGAAAGGACAGTGGAGCTTGAATGCCGCTCTCCTCTCAAGGTCGGGCCAGCTCAGCCCTGGGGCCTGGGACCAGTCACTTGGCCCTCCATTTCAGCCACGTCCCTGGAATGCTCTTGTGAGATTTTTTTTTTAACCTCCGCTGCTATGCCTCTGGCCAGCGTCAGGTGTGTCCCAGTGGGAGCTCCAAGAAACCTTGCAAGCCACAGGGCATGGAAAGTTCCCAGGCAGAGACGATTTGCTCCAGGCCACACATCAAAGCAGGTGAGGTCCAACCATCCGGAGGCTCTGTGAGGAGTGGGACCCCATCCCTGTCCCTGAGGAGCCACCTAACATCACAGAGAAGCCAGCAGAGTCGCATGGTGCAGGGGGCACGGCCACAAGGGGCCCCCAGCTTAGACTTTTGCTGCAACCTCAAGGGTTGTGCTCAGAAAGTTCCAGAGCCACGGTCAGCACTGGACGACAGAGAGTACGCAGGAGGCAGGCCACACCCGTCAGAGGGCTCCCCCAGCTGCAGTGCGGATGCCTACAAACGCTGCAATCGCACAGTTACTGCCTGTCCTATTTGGAGAACTAAAACCATCAATTTGTTCAAGGTAAATATTTACAATCTACACAGAGATCAAGGAAAAATGTTATGGTAAGAGGGTATTCTTTGGGACAACAGGCCACGTCGGAATACAAACTGTCAGGGGTTGGCAGGCAGGGGCCTTCAGGACAAATCCGGCCTGCAGCCTGTTTCTGTAAATAAAGTTTTATTGGGACACATCCTTGTCCATTCTGTTTTGCTCTGCCCGTGGCTGCTTTTGTACTGCAGGGCAGAGTGGGGCAGTTGCAATTGAGACTGCGTGGTCTGGCTCCTTACAGAAAATGCTTGCTGACAACAATACTTACACATCATTGTGAAATTTCCTGCTTTTGATAACTGTGCTGTTTGTTACATAAAAGCACATCCTAGGGGTCAGCTCTGTGGCACAGCAGGTTAAAGCCCTGGCCTGCAGCACTGGCATCCTATATGGGTGCTGGTTTCAGTCCTGGCTGCTCCTCTTCTGATGCAGCTTCCTGCTAATGCACTTGGGAGAGCAGTGGAAGACGGCCCAAGTGCTTGGGCACCTGCAGCCGTGTGGGAGACCCAGAGGAAGCTCCTGGCTCCTGGTTTCTGCTGTTGTGGCCATTTGGGAACGATCCAGCAGATGGAAGATCTCTCTCGCTGTTTCTCTCTCTCTCTCTCTCTCTCTCTCTAACTCTCCTTTCAAATAAATAAATAAATCTTTAAAAAAAAAAAAAAGAACAACAACAAGAAGAACATCCTAGTTCCTAGGCAATGGCTACTGACACATTTCGGGCCACGCGCTTGCTCAAGGCCTGGCCTACCTTCACTAGCCCAAAAATTCTGTCTCAGGTTGGGAGGACAGGGGGCAGGAAACTCAGCCGGTCCAGTCTCCACAGCCTTGAGACGAACACTGGACTTCCCCCCTCAACTTGAGAACAAAGGACAAGGGCACACCTGCTCACCCACGTCCCTGAATTACTGGGAACGGCCAGCCCTGGCCCTGGGGGGAGGAGTCCAGTCACACGACAGGAACAGGAACCCTAAGGCCCTCCACACCCCCGTTCTCCTCTCTCTCCATCCATGTCCCCAGCTTGCCTTGCTCTCTTGCTTGCAGGACTCAGGGCCAAGCACAAGCCCCACTTCCTTCACCTCCCCCAGGCCACTCACCTCCTCAAAGGGCCACCCTTGGTCTCCCGCCCCCTGGGGCTGTGCAGCATCCAGGGACTAAACGGGTGGGTCTGGAGTCGGGGCCCCCTGCATTCACGCCTCAGCCCCGCTCTCCCCGCTGTGGATCTTGAGCAAGGTTTTCTCCTTCTTGAGCCTCAGTTTTCTCATCTGTCAAATGGCAAGAACAATGGCACCCACTCCATGGACATGTGGCGAGGATCCAGTGAGTTGGCATCAGGTTGCTTAGGACACGGCCAGCCACACAGAAAGAGCTGGCCCTCAGGAAGAAGTGGCTGCTGCATGGATATGTGGCTGTTTAAGGTCTTCCCCCTTCCCCACCTCTCCCCCTCCCCCATGGGGTGTCAGCTCCCTGAGGGCAGACACAGTCCTCAGCACAGGCACAATGACCGTGACTCCGGAAGGGGACAAGTGGAGATGGGGAGGAGACTTTGGCCAGGGAAGGCCCCACTGCAGCTCCCGCACAGGGCCTGGCAGGGGCGGACGGCTCCATGAGAGCCCCCTCACCATAGTAAGCTCTCTGCACGCACAGCAGGTCAGTGCGCTGGGACCCCGAGTCTCCCACGTGCAGGCCTGGGCCCAGGGAGGTGCCCTGACGCTGGGAGTTGACTGCCAAGGGCGGCACCCACTCTGCATTCCCCAGCACGGCGGGAAGGGTCCTGGTCTGTAACCAAACCCACTGACAGCTTGCGCTGCGCCCCAGGGCAGTCTGCCAGGGCGCCAACACGGCTGCTGTCTCCGATTTATGCAGCAGGCACCTGAGCTTGCCAAGTGACCACGCAGCCCCTGGACTACAGCCTCCGGGTGGGTGGGGGCTGAGCAGAAGCACGTGGAGGGGATGCACGCCCTAGCGGAGCCTCGCACCTGGAGACGGCGGGGGACACAGAGGGTGAGGCAGGAACCAGCACAGAGGGCTCAGCCCCATCCCTGCCCTTCGCAGTCACCACGGGGCTCGGAGCGGCAGCAGCGGTCAACCCCTCCCTCCCAGGCCAGCACCGTCACCCAGGGGCGCCTACACTCACGGAGCAGACCCATGGCCACTACAGCCTGGACTGCCGCCACCCCCGAGGGTCTCATGGTTGTCTTTACTGACCACAAGGAAACGAGGGTCTGTCCCGCGGTGGCCAGGAGGAACAGGGACTTGGCTATGCTGAGGCCTGCAGGGCCCCTTGGTCTGCATCCTACAACCCCAGGGCTGAGGCTCCCTGGTTCCATTCAGCAGATGGGACATCTGGGGCAGGAACTGTTAAACTATGGCCCCACAGTTGCCCGACTGGGGAATAATGGAAGCTGAGCATCTTAATATAGACTTTGTGTTTTCCACTCATGGGCTTTCAGTGGAGCTTCGCTTCCTCGGGGACTTAGCCAGCAGATGCACAGCTCTGAAAGTGGGAGGCAACTTCAAGTTCATGATAGATGGGATTTTACAAGATATGTTTACTTGGGTGCAAACTATTTAAAATCCATGCAAAGTTTTTTTTTCATAATATGCATTTTTGGAAGACCCCCAATATACAGTGGATATCAAAAAAATTATTGTACCAAAAGAAACTTAGCTTTTAACTCCCTTTTCCACTAACTTTATGAAGTCCCCTCACCTGAGGTGGCAGTGGGGGAAGGTGAGTGGTTCCCTGGTGGGCATCCAGCGCCCACAGCAAGCTCACGCACCTGGTTTGGCGGTGCCCAGCGACCCAGCGGCCTTTCCCGCCATTCTGGCCAAGCCTGTGGGCCTTGCCCTGCCGGTGGCTCCCAGTCTGTCCTAGCCAGGGAGCCATGAGTGGCCTGCATGGAGCTGAGGGCCAGTCCATGCCTCTCCTCCCAGGGAGATTAAATGCACTCGCGTCATGGAGCTGCGGTCTCCACCCTGGCCTCTGCGGGGTTTCAAATATCCCCAAGGCCGGCGAGGAGGAAGGCAGCCGAGCCTGCGCAGGGAAGGAGCTGGTCTGGTCTGCGTTAACCGGCAGCCGCCCCCCGAGCCCCAGCAGGGCATGGGGGCCCAGACAGAGCGGGGACAGCCTCGAGGGAGAGGTCTCAGTGCATAGCCGCCTTCCTCCAGCCGTCCCAGGAGCACCAGGCTGGCCCGGGCCTTCTGGGACACTTGGGCCGGTTTCTCGGGTGGCAGCTGTAGTGGGAGCCAGGCAGCTTTTCAGCGAGATCAGGAGATGGCTGTGGCTTCGGATGCCAACTGAGAGTTCTTTGCGCCCCCCGCCACGGGCTTCTAACCTGGCGAGGTTGGGGCAGGCCAGGGGAGAGGGACGTGGCCCTGCAGCCTCCTCAGCAGTCACGCTGCCTTACATGGCACAGGCACTGCCGGAGGCCAGCCGGGAAGAGGCAGAAACTGGCACCAGGGGTTTACGTGAGACGGGACGAGGATGGGGAAGTACACTCGTGCTGCAAGGAGAAGAAACGATTCCTAGACGACATCAGCTTCCCCAGCCCGGAGCAGAACGGCCGTTTCTCACAAGCCACGCTTCATGAGCTGTGAGAGCTCCCCGTGGCCCAGGCCATCCCCCTGCACTGGGTTCAGCCGCCCCCAGCCTGGGCCTCCCTTTAACTGGCCCCATCCTGGTCAGTTTTCACAGTTTCCCATTTCACAGACGGGGACACGGAGGCCTCCTTTCTCTCATCAGGGTTGGACTGGGGGTGCTGACCACAGAGGCCTGGTTGTGGGGGGCTGGCCGCTTGCTTCAGTTGCTTCCTGCACTTCTTAGCCAAGGCCTTGGCCAAAGCCAACCCCCTCTCCTGAGCCTTGCCGGCCTTGCCTCCTGCTGCCCCCAGACCTTCGTCCTGGGGCTCCAGCCAGCTCCAGGTGGGAAAGAACAGAGCACAGTGGATCTTATCTGTCAGGAGGCATCCCTGGAGAAGGTGTCAGCACACATAGTACTTTAAAAATATCTTATTTATTTATTTAAAGGGCAGAGAGAGAAAGAGAGATTATCCATCTGCTGGTTCACTCCCCAAATGGCTGCATCAACCAGGACTGGGCCAGGCTGAAGCCAGGAGCCAGGAGCTTCCTCCAGGCCTCCCACATGGGTGCAGGGGCCCAAGCACTTGGGCCATCCTCCTCTGCCTTCACAGCGCATTAGCAGAGAGCTGGATCAGAAGTGGAGCAGCCAGGACTTGAACCAGCGCCATATGGGATGCCGGCACTGCAGGTAGTTATAGTTTTCTATAGATAAGAATAAAAGGGTTTATATTTTGGAGGTTGAATCCTCTCCTCTTTCCCCAACTGCACCCCAACAACCCTTGATTCAACTCTTTTAAGTGCAAAATACTCAAACAATTTTGGAAAATTTTAAGTGATATACATTCATTATCCTCACTTTCAGGCTAAAAGAAAGAGTGATTTAGAAAAGAGAGAAAGAGAGAAACAGAGAGAGGGGAAGGAGGAAGGAAATAAAAACTAAATGAAAATTTCCCCAAACCCATGAGAGCCGTGAAGAGAGGGTAAGGCACTCAGGAGATGGGATGTTGTCCTGCCTGGAGCACATCTTGGGAGCAGAATTATGTGGCTCCCAGCTCTCCTCCAGGATCCTGTAAGAAAGGGATGCAGTGCCAGCATCCCATATGGGCGCTGGTTCGAGTCCCAGCTGCTCTACTTCCGACCCAGCTCTCTGCTATTGCCTGGAAAAGCAGTGGAAGATGGCCCAGGTCCTTGGGCCCCTGCACCCATGTGGGAGACCTGGAAGAAGCTCCTGGCTCCTGGCTTCAGATCGGCGCAGCTCTAGCCATTGCGCCCAATTGGCTGGTGGAAGACCTCTCTCTCTCTCTCTCTCTCTCTCTCTCTGCCTCTCCTCTCTCTGTGTAACTCTGACTTTCTAATAAATAAACAGATTTTTTTTTTTAAAAGGGAAGTCCTCAGGGCCCGTGGCCCAGCCAAACATTAATCATCTAACCCTTTGGCTATACCTTTTTTTCTTTTTCTTTTTTTTTTTTTTTTTTTTTTTTGACAGGCAGAGTGGACAGTGAGAGAGAGACAGAGAGAAAGGTCTTTCTTTTGCTGTTGGTTCACCCTCCAATGGCCGCCGCGGCCGGCGCACCGCGCTGATCCGAAGGTGGGAGCCAGGTGCTTCTCCTGGTCTCCCATGGGATGCAGGGCCCAAGGACTTGGGCCATCCTCCACTGCACTCCCGGGCCATAGCAAAGAGCTGGTCTGGAAGAGGGGCAACTGGGACAGAATCCGGTGCCCCGACCAGGACTAGAACCCGGTGTGCCGGCGCCACAGGCGGAGGATTAGCCTATTGAGCCACGGCGCCAGCCAAGGCTATACCTTTTTTTTCATCTTCCCTCATTATGCTCCTGAGGCAAAATTAGAAATACTGAGAAAGTTGGAAAATTGCCAATGGTCCTACTGTCATATTGCAATCACACACATAAACACACACAGGCACAGTTCATTTTTGTTTTCATTTAGCAACAGCCCTGTTTAAACCCCAGGTCTGGGTACACTGCCTTGAGCCTCTGCACCTCACTTTCCTCATCTACAAAGTGGGGATAAAGCCAACCCATGAGGAAGAGCACATGAGATGACGTTTGAGAAGGACCTGGCCTGGCTGCAGCCAAGGGCACTCACCGATCGCTGCCATAAATGCTGCTGCCTGGGACGCTGCCTCCCCAGTTCTCTGTGCGAGCCCCAGGGGACTCAGATGGCTCCCTCGTTGTTATTCATGCCACAGCTACTTAAGAGGGTCTGTGCTCTGGGCTGGGCCCTGTGTTGAGCAGCAAGGACACAGAATGACCTTCATGGCAAGGGCAATGGTGGTCACGTAGGAGGGTGCTGTGGTACCTGTGAGCCAGAGCTGCTTGGGCTCTGCAGAGGTGGGAAGGGAGCAGCCAGATCAGGAACGAAGGGGGGAGGGTGTGTAAACACAGCTGGGAGGACCCTCAGAGGAAGAGAAAATGCAAACGCGAATAGTCAGCTTGGGAGCAGCCGGTTATGGGCTCCAGCTATAGCCGAAGATGCTGACAATAGAACTGCAGGAGGCCGGCATTGTGGCACAGTTCGTTGCTTGCAGCCCAGGTATCTCGATGCTGATTCAAGTCCCACCTGCTCTGCTTCCAATCTAGCTCCCTGCTAGCACACCTGGGGAAGTTGTGAAAGATGGTCCAAATGCTTGGGTCTCTGCCGCCCACCTGGAGACCCAGATGGAGTCCTGGGCTCCTGGCCTGTTGTGACCGTTTGGGGAGTGAACCAGTGGATGGCAGATGTCTGTCTCTACTCCCCCAGTCCCACCCCCTCTCTATCATTCTGCCTTTCAAATAAAAACCTTAACAAACAAAACAGGGCTGTGGGATTTAAGCCTTGAATGACATGCAGAGGTTTCAGGGTTCATCCTCACACCAGTGAGAATGCTTTTACCTGCAGGGGACCAAAAACCCAAGGTAACTGACTTAGTAAATTACTGATGGAAGATCTCTCATGTCAAAGAGAGGACAGGGAGCCCAGAGGTGGCAAATTCAACCGCAACTTCAAGGGCCCAGTTAATTACCTGCTTCTGCTCCTAAAATCCTGAACACCACGGGAACTTTCTTAACCTGTGTCTTAGTTTTCTCAAAGAGTAATTATAAGATGGGAACAAGAACACGTAGCTCATATACTTTTGTGAATTAAATACTGTAACTTCTCTGAAGTCCCTAGTCATGCTTAGCACATCTATCCGTTATCATCATCATTTACCTCCCTTCCTTATCAAAACTCTCACTCTTTAAATCCACTGGGTCCCAAGATGGAAACAGATGTTGGAGTGTGACATTTTGGAGGGCTCGTCCTGCCTCTCTGAGCCTATTTCCTCGTGTCTGAAGCGAGTGTCTGGGCTAAGAGACCTGTGTGCCAGGCCTTTCCTGTCCTGGTTCTCTCCCGGGTCAGTGGCATGCACCAGGCCGCTCACCAGTCCCGGGACACACCATGCTTTACCCAGCCTCCCAGCCTTGCTAGGCCACGTCCTCAGCTGGAATGGGCCCCATCTATGGGGTCTACTTCAAATGCCCCTCTCAGAAGCCCTTCCCAGCCCCACCCCTCAGCTAAGCCTGCCTCATGTTGTATTCCCACTGCAGGGAGCTGATGGCTCCTGCCCTCTGCAGTTGGAGTCTGAGTCTAATATTCAGTAAGCCCTGGAAGGAAGCAGGTGTTTGGGCCTCCAGTGACCAGCAGGGGGTGGTGCAGAGCAGGGCCTCCCCCGTTCATTCTTAGCGTGACCAGGAGATTGAGGCACTTCCCGTGGAATGTCTCATCTCATTTTTGTTAACATCCTACCTATAAGGCAGCCACTACAGGTGAGGGACCTGAGGCTCAGAGGGGTTCCAAGACTGACTCAGTCACACAGCAGGTGAATGACAGGGTCAGGACTGTCTCACATGTCGCTCAGGTCCTGCCGCCCCCACTCCCAGGCACGCTCTGTTTAGGGCACGCTCTGTGCCCTAAACAATGACTTGATTTTTCGGGAAACAGACACCAGATGCTTATCCCCCAGCTGTTGTCCAGATGCCAAGTGTGGCTTTTGGGTACCCAGGCTGTGGGGCTCTGAAGAGTGATCCTATTTTTAAATGACTTTTATTCTTTAACAACAGTTCTAGATGTTCCATGCTTCCCCACCCAGTCCCCCATATGAACATCATGCATTAGTGTAGTACATTTGTTTCAATTAATGCACCAATGTTGACATAACATAAAGTGATACGTATTACTAACTAAAGCTCATCATTTACATTAGGGCTTACTCTGTGAGGATCAGTGCTATGGGCGTTGACAAATACATAATGCCACGTGTCCAACATTACAGTGCCACACAGAATAGTTTTGGTAACAAAAATGCCTTATAGTCCTATATTTCACCTACTAATCCCTACCTCCTGATCCCCTACCCCTAAGCCTCTGGCAACCATTAATCTTTATCTCTACAGCTTTGTCTTTTCCAAAATATAATACAGTTGGCACCATACAGTGTGTAATCTTTTCAGACATCTTTCCTTTGTAACATGCACTTAAGCTTCCTCCATGTTTTTCCTGGTTTGAAATTTCATTTCTTTTTATCATTTTCAACTCAACTGGGTAAATTCCTAGAAGTAGGCTTGTTGGATTGTGTGGTAAGAATATAATTTAGTTTTGTTAAGAAACCACCAAATTGTTTTTCAATACGACCGTACCCTTTTACAACCAGCAATGGAGAGGGGGTTTCTCCACATCCTCACTAGCACTTGGTGTTGTAGCTGTTTGGATCTGGGCCATTCTAATAGGTGTGTAGTGTTAATCTTGTTTTAATTAGCAAGTCTCTACTGAAAAATTATGTTGAGCAACTTTTCATATGCATGTTTGCCATCTGTATATTTTCTCTGATGAACTGTCTGTTCAGATCTTTCGCCATTTCTAAACTTTGTTTGTTATTGTTGAGAGAGTTCTTTGTATATTTTAAATACAAGTCCTTTATCAGATATGTTTTGAAGGTATTTTCTCCCAGTCTGTGGCTTGTCATTTCATTTTTGGTTCAAAGACACTCTAAACAATGTCTTTTGCAGAGAAGTTTTTAATTTCAATGGAATCCAATTAGTCCATTTGTTCTTTCATGGATCATTCTTTTGGTGCTCTATCTAAAAATTTATTGCCAAACCCAAAGTCATCTAGATCCTCTCCCAAGTCATCTTCTGGAAATTGTACAGTTTCATGTTTTATATTTGGGGTCTTTGATCTCTTTTAATTTTTATGAAAGGTGTAAAAGTCTATCTAGATTTTTTGCACACAAATATCCAGATGTTCCCACATCATTTAAAAGTTTATCTTTTCTCCACTGAATTGCCTTTGCTCCTTTGTCAAAGACCAGTTGACTACATTGATGTGGGTCTATTTCTGGGCTCTTTATCTTGTTCCATTGATCTATCCTTTCACCAATACCACTGTCTTGATTATTGTAACTTTATAATAAATTTTAAAGTCAAGCAGTGTTAGTCCTCTTTTCATTTTTAGTAACTATCTAGGAAACTCTGTCAACACTCCAAATAGCTTGCTGAGATTTTAATTGGGATTGTCAAATAAATACAACAATTTGGGAAGAATTGATATCATGACAATATTGAATTCTCCTACCCATGAACATGAAATATTTTTTGGAATTTGATTTATTCTAGAGAAAATATTAGATTTGCAACTAAAAATCATCCACAGCAATCACTACCAGTCATTACCCCAGCCGCGTGGCGGCAGAGGAAGGCAGGCACAGGCAGTGCTACCAACAGGCCTGGGAGCCACGGCCAGTCCTAGCTCTCCACTTCCACAGCCTCCTTCTTAGCCTTCTCCTTGGCCTTCTCCTTCTCAGCCACCATTTGCTCCTTTTCCAGAACTGCCACAAGCTTGGCCACCAGGCTGGTGGGGATGGGGATGTCTTCTCTGTCGACCAGCTCAATCACCTTGGTGAGACTGTCCACGTTGATCTTGCCATCCTGATTGACATCCAGTGTTGAGGCCAAGCTCATCAGCTTCCTTTCTGGAATGTGCTGGATTTGCTTCATGGCACGGATGAGTTCGGTGACACTGACGATGCTCTCCCCTACAAGTGGGCCCTCTGCCGGGCCCAGCTTGCCAGTCCTCTGATCCAACTCCAGCTGTGAAATCAGACTGTCCATCTGTCCAATCATCTGCTGCACTCTCTTGGTCAGTCTTGTGCTGGCTTTAGATTCATCCGTGTATTTTTCTTCACCATTCTTTGAAAGCTCCCTCTTGACCTCTTGCAAGTCCTCCCTGTAGCCCTGGACATCTTCCCTCAGCAGTTCCAGTTCCTCCCTCTCCTTCGTTAGGAACTTACTCTGCTCCTTCAGTTTAGAGCAGACGTTGCTGAGTATGTCAATTTCCTCCTTGGTTATTCCCTCTTCCTTTAAGACAGGGGCAGGCCCCTGCAGTGTCTCCGATGGCAGGATGACATCCGGTACTTCTGGCCTCCCAGGGCTGGTTTCTACCCCTTCCCTATCCACTTGGGAGACCTTCTGCAACACTTTTTCCCGATGCTCCTGCTGGATGGCCACGTCCTCCTGCAGCGTGGCCTCCAGCTTTACCTCATTGTCCACCTGCTCGCCCTCAACCGTGGCCACTTTCACTTGGGCTCCTTTCACGACCACGTCTGGAAGGGTCTGCAATGTGGATCTGAGCTGGTCGGCGGGGGAGAGGGTCTCCGGGAGATACATGGCTCGGGATAATATCAGCAGCGACGTGGGGATCTCCTGACGCAGGTGGAGGTCCAGCCACTGCCTCAGCTGGTCTCTCAGGCGCTCTTCCGTGACACCGAGGGCCAGCATGCCTCGCGCCCTGCATGCCGACTGCAACTCCTTGATGTTCAGGCTCTCCACTCCTTCCTCAGCAATCAGCTTGTCATCAGCCTTTATGGACCTCAGCCTCATGGACAGCTGGAAGCGCAGGAAGCTATTGGTCCCCATGGCCTGGAGCTCCAGCAGCTTACACAGCGCCGCGAGCTGCGGCCGCGTGAGGTTATCCAGAGTCAGCTCGTCTTCAAATAACTTGGAAAAACGCATGATGTCCTCGTTGCTGGGTCCTTCTCCAGTCTCTCGGATCTTCTGGAGAAACGCGGCTAAGTCTCTGACGGCGCTGCCCTGGGCGGCCTTGTTCTTGAAGGCCATCTCCTCCACGGTGTCCTGGAGGAACTTGGCCACCTCCAGCCTGGCCCGCAGCTGCTTCTTCGGCCTCTCCTCCTGGCTCGACTGGGTCTCAAATGTAGACGGCAACATGTTGGGAAAGAGCTTCAGGGCGACAGGCAGCAGGAACTCCATGAAGGGCACCACCACGAAGACGAGCAGCGGCACGAGGCGGAAGAGGTCGGCGCACACGCGGACAAAATGCCTGCGCTCGCGGCGGCTCAGGCCGTGGCCGTTGAGAACCCTCCAGAGCGTGCGCGCGGCGATCCTGGTGTCCATGGCGAGCAGGCGGAAGCCGTGGTAGAAGCGCTTCAGCTCGGACAGGACCCTCTGCCCCAGCGGCCGCTTCTCCGCCGCCTTGGCGGGGCCGCCTCCCTCCAGCTTCCTGTCCTTGTCCTCCACGGGCTTGGGGGTCTTCACCACCGAGTCGTGGCCGAGCGGGGACGACGCGAGCCAGCGGCGCAGCGCCAGGCCCTGCGGTCCCATGGCAACCGCGCACCGAGCCGTGGCCGCCAAGCGCAAGCGCCCGGGCCTCAGCCGCCAGCCGCCGAGGGGAAGGTGCGGCGGGCCGCAGCGGGCACAGCAGGCCAGGGGCGCGTCCGCGCGGCTCGGGGGCCCCACACCGGGCCAGGCACTGCCCGCACGGGGCTGTGGGAGGCGGGCGGGCGCCGGGCCGCAGCGCCCCAGTAAGATGGACGCCATGTGCTTCCTGCGGCGGCGGCTTCCTCGCCGGCGCTCGCTGCTCCTGCTTGACCGACAGTTGGTTGACAGTTGGCGCCTGATGGCGGTTGGCGGTTGGCGGTTGGCGGTTGGTGACTGGCGGCTGCTGATTGGCTGTCTGAGCACAGCCTTCCGGTCAAGGGGGCGGGGCGAGGAGAAGGGCGGGACTGCGCTGCCACTCCCTTCGGGCCCTCGGGGGCGCCGGTTGTCAGTTTTCTTTAGATTTTTCTCGGGTGACTTGATCATTTCCTCATGTGCAGGTGTCTTGTATATATTTTGCTAGATTTATACCTAAGTGATCCTTTTATGTGTGTGTGTGTGACTGGTATTCTATTTAATTTTCAAATTCTAGTTGCTCATTGCTGATTTTTAAGGAGGCAATTGAATTAAAAATTTTTTTAATTTTATTTTACCTATTTGAAAGGCAGAGAGATGGAGAGGCAGAGGTCTCCTGTGCACTGTACATTCCTAAAATGCTTTCAACAGTCAAGGCCCGGCCAGATCGAGCCGAACTCAATCTGGATCTTCCACGTGCGTGGCAGAAAGCGAACTACTCGAGCCATCACCTGAGGTCTCCCAGGGTAAGTCTGAGCGGGGAGCTGGACCAGGAGTCAGGAGCAGGGCCAGGACTTGAACCCAGGGACTCCAAGGTGGAACCCTAACCACTGTGCCAATGCCTGTCCCGACCCCGCGCGGACGTCTGATTGCCTTGCTGTAACCACTTATCCGTTCCAGGAGGGTTGGGTTTGGGTTTGGTTTGGTCCCCTAAGGTCCTTTGAGATCTTCTTCATGTCTTCTGCGACCGCGCATGACTTAGTTTCTTCCTTACCAGTCTGCCTACCTCTTCTTTCTTTCTCTTACTGCCTTAGCTGGGACTTCCAGTAAGACACTGAAGAGGAGTGTCATTTTTTTTTTTTAATGAAAGATTTTACTATTTGAGAGGCAGAGTTATAGACAGAGGGAAAGACAGAGAAAGGTCCTCCATCCACTGGTTCACTCCCCAAGTGCCCAGAGCTGGGCCAATCTGAAGCCAGGATCCAGGAGCTTCCTCCAGGTCTCCCACATGGGTGCAGGGGCCTAAGGACTTGGGCCATCTTCTACTGCTTTCCCAGGCCAAAGTAGAGAGCTGGATCAGAAGAGGAGCAGCCAGGACTTGAACCAGCACCCATATGGGATGCTGGAGCCACAGGTGAAGGCTTAGCCCACTACCCCAGAGCGCCAGCCCCCAAGAAGGGACACCCTGGTCTTCTTTATTCCTTCCTTTTCTGGGAAGTATACCTAGTGTCTCGCTGTAGGTCTGATGTCAGATGTGTTAGGTAAGAAGTTAGAAGTCAGCCTATGTGTGTAAGAGGAATGCAGCAGCCTCAGAAGCTCACCTTGGGAGCAGCCCAGCATGTTACACTGCGAAGTCCTGCCCAGACCCCGACAACTTCACAGGTGGCCTCGGCCTTCCCCCCGGGGAGAGCTCCCCAGAACCCTCTGCTCAGCACCAGTGGTCACCCAGCCTGATCACTGGGCAGCACAGCCGTCCCGGCCCACCCCACGGAAGGAACCCTGGGGGGAGCTCCTGGGCCCGGGGCCAGGTGGGCTCCCCAGTCTGACAGCACTGAGTAGTGACACCGAGGGAGGAGTTTCGCCTGTTCACACTCAGCAAACCTCTGTCCTGGAGGAGGAGGAGGAGGAGGCAAGGAAGGAGAAACAGCAGGAGAACCGACCCCTTTCCCTTATAAGCCCCGGTCTGAATACAGACTGCGGCTCAGCTCTCAGCTCTCTGCTGAGCCGCCCGCCTGGCCTGCCAGGTGCATTCTCTCCATTACACCACGTAGCCTTGCTCTCCCCAGTCTGACGGGGCGCTCTCTCCCAGACACTGTCTAGAGAACGCCCGTCCATTCTGATGGATGCCCCACTCCATCAAACCTTGCTACCTTGCTTTCCACTCCTGTCTCACATCTGAATCCTTTCTTGGGTGAAGACAACAACCTGCTCCACTCATCTCTGCTAACAAAGTTTTGTGGATATTTTTTGTCAAGGAAAATGAGAGAATTCTCCTGTGTCCCACTTTGTTAAGTTTTTATCGTGGATGAGTGTAAGCTTTTGTCCCTGTACTTATAATATGGTCTTGCATATGATCTCCTGTTTCTGTTAGAGCCCTTAAAATATTAACCAAGTAGTGATTTTAAATCCCACACCTGACTATTGCCAAAATCTTTGGGATTTCTCAGTCTGGGCCTGATGCTTCTTTTATCCTTCAGATTGTCTTTTTTTTTTAAAGATTATTTATTTGAAAGTCAAGAGTTACACAGAGAAAGAAGGAGAGGCAGAGAGAGAGAGAGAGAGAGAGAGACAGAGAAGATCTTCCATCCGCTGGTTCACTCCCCAGTTGGCCGCAATGGCCAGAGCTGTGCTGATCTGATGTCAGGACTTAGGCCATGTTCCACTGCTTTCCTGGGTCATAGCAGAGAGCTGGATCAGAAGTGGATCAGCCGGGACTTGAACTGGTGCCCATATGGGATGCTGGCACTGCAGGCAACAGCTTCACAGGCCATGCCATGGCGCCAGCCCCAGATTCTGTTTTTTCTTGACTTTTAGTATGCTTTAAAATGTTTGTTGAAAGCCAGGCATAATATATTGGGTTGTAGGAACTGAAGTAATTAGGCTCGAAGTATGAGATTTTAGGTTGATCTTGCCCTCAGCCGTATAATACTGAAAGGTCTGTGGCCACTGTGGTGGCAGCGGCTTTAGCTTCCTGTAGCTTCTTTGTTGTTTTGTTGCCATTGTTTTCTCCATGGTTACCTTTGGGTTTCCCTAAGAGCTCCTTCTTAAGAAGTGTGTCTTACACCTCTCTCAGCTGTTTAAAACCCACTTAGCTATCGAGGGGGTTCTACAGTTCTGCCCCCAGAAGTTGTCACCTTCCGAGCAAGTCCACACTCACCTTCCGGAAGTTCACCAACATGACCACGTAGGCGTCCCTAACTGTTGCCGGCTCCGGAAGCTTGAGCTGCAGGTGAGCCACTCTCGGCTGTGCCTCTCCGAATTCCGCCATCTCTCCAGCTCTCAGAGTGGCCGTCTGTCCCGTGAGCTCAACTCTCTGCTCCGGGGGCTCTGGGGAAGTCATTGACATTCTTCTTGTCATGGTCCCCCTGGAAGGACGAGGTTGGGCTGCAGTGTGAGGACCACAAGGGGACAGGGACTCAGGTCCTGCTCACCAGCTGTGGGACCTCAGACTGGACACTGCACCTCCAGGGTCTTCTTTCCCTACGGGGGCCCTCCTGCAGGCACCACCTCCAGCCCAGCAGCCCCGCCTCGATCCACCTCCCAGCCTTCCCACACATCACCATGTCACCATCGCCTTGTCCGTGCCTCCATCCCCAGCCCAGGGCCCCCAGAGCAGGCAAGAAGGCAGGCTGGGAGCAAGTGGCTAATGGGAATGCAGTTAGGGGCCACACACTGCTCTTTAAGCATCTTGCATGGGTGGATTTAATCGGCACAAAACACGTCTGATGAGGACATACTGTGACTGTGTTACAAGAAAGGGACATCGAGGCACAGAAGTTGAACAGGAAGTAAGTGGCAGAGGCTGGATCAGAGGCCGGCACCCCCACACTACGAAGGGGCCTAAAGTTGGGGGGGAACCCTTGACCCAGGAAAAGGGGGAGCATCCCACCCACTGTGCTTGTTTGGCTGTAAGGGCTGTAAGGGCTGTGAAGGGCTCCAGCACCATCACATTCCCGAGCCCCAGGCGAGGTGGGCTGAGCCTGGTACAGGTGCTGGGGCTTGTTATCCTATAGCAGGGACACCCCTGTGAACTTGAACCTGAATGTACACACGCCTCCCTGGGGAACCTTCCAGAGGGGCGGATTTCCATTCAGTGGGCTCAAGCAGGACTCAGGATTCTGCTTTTCCAACAGGCTCCCCAGTATTATTGATCCCGTGGGTTCGAGGACCACGTTTGGAGAGACAAGACTCGATTGGACCCTGTATCGCTCTGGCCTCACTTCCTTCCGGTCTCTTCCTGCTCCTCTCACTCCGCCAGCCCGATTCCCCCCGCCCCTCCCCAGCTCTGGAGTGAGAGGCCCCCACCCCGCCCCCGCCCTGCCCCTCGCCACCTCTCAGTGGTGGGACAGCTCAGGGCACTGAAGAAGCTTCCACACAGACTGGCTGGCCGGCACGGGGCCAGACCTGTGAGTGGGGCCAGCCTCTCCCACCACCTCCTAGGCCCCCGGATGCTGGGAGCAGCACTCGGTCACCCGTGAAATGGAGAAATGATCACAAAACCTGACCTCACAGGCGTGACTTGAGGAGAAGATGAGTTTGGGCAGGTGAGGCTGTTGGCTCGCTGCCTGGCACATAGTAAACACTCGTACCGAAGCCTCTGCCCTGTGTTCATGGGGGCAGCGGCCCTCAAACCTACGCATCCCCCTCACTGCCCTGGAGCATCTGGGTGAACACAGATGGCTGCCCCCACTTAGGGCTTCTGATTTAGTGGGTGGGGGGTGGGAGGGTGGGGAGAGGTCGGCTGGGTTTCTGAAAAGATGCCAGGCGCTGCTGCTGAGGAGCTGGGAGGCCGGCTCGCACCGCGCGAGCCTGGGGCTTCACCGGGGCCGCCGCAGAGTGGCCGCACTGAGGCCCCGGGCCCCTCCTGCCTGGCCCGGCACCCCGGCCTTCGGAAGGCCCCCTCCACCCTGCTTTGTTTGCATTCTTGGAGCCTGTGTCAGCCTGGGCAGCAGGCGTGTCTACGCGGGCCGGCCTGGCGTGGCCCCGCTGGCCGGCCCTCCGCTCCAGGCCTCCTGGGCCGGGGCCGCAGTGGCCACGCAGGGCTCACTTAGCGGGCCAGTGACTCACTTCCTCCCGGATTCCGGGAAATGCCTCCCCGCGGCTGCTGCTTTCTTGTTTAATGAGAAGTTCTCTGCAAGACTTCCATGGCAACCTTGGGATGGGGAGGCAGGAGGGGGAGGAGGCCAAATCCATTCCCCAGAGGGGCCCCAAGAATTCCTGTCACACACACACACACACACACACTCACACTCACACTCCCAGCCCCTTGCCAGCCCCAGCCTGGGACCCCAAGCCACCATGATGGAGCTTTGGTCCAGGAGGGCCAGTCCCAGAAATGCTTGCTTTTATTAAAAAGGAATGGCCTCACAAAGGCACGACTGTAGGAAAGGTTGTAATTTGCCCAAATAAAACTTAATTTGATCCATGAAATAGCTGTGGTTTATTGTGTAATAGATGTGCTATGTGTTTCAATTTAATAGGAGCCAATATAATAGGGGGCCAGCGGGGGCCTCCCAGGGCCCAGCTCTCCCCTCACGCACAGTAGGGCCACACAGCCCACCGTAACGGCGAGGACCCTGCCCTGGGTCGGGGGGCTCAGAGGGCTGGCCGGAGACCCCTGGCCCAGCCCAAGGAGGCTGCGGGATGGACGGCCCTGGACGGAACAAGTAAGAGTGCTTTGAAGGAAAAAGAAAAAAGGAAAGAAATGAAAACCACCCTTTTTCCAAAGCAGGGCTGTGGGGGCGTGAGTCTGAGGAGGGGGCTGTGGCGGCTGAGTCACCGCTGCAGTGGGAGTGCCCTACCAGGAGCTGTGGCAGAAGGGAGCCCGGGCTGGTGGGGGCGGGAAGGGGGGCGGGGTGTCCCTTTGGAGAAGCCTGGGGACAGTCCCGGGGCTGCCACGGCCCAGAGCTTTTGCTGAGAGTGACGTCCATGCAAAGGGGCAGTCGGAGCGCGCTTGAGTGTGGCAAGGCCCCTGGGGACAGCCCAGGCGGGCATCCCCTGCCCCCTGCCCTCCCTGGCCATCCAGATTGGGGCCCAGGGAGGGTGAGTGCCTTGCACAAAGGTCAGATAGCCGGGAGTGGCTCAACTGGCTCCCTGCAGAACCCCCCCCACGCTGTGCTGGGACATCGATGGCTGGGGGGGTGGGGGGGAGTGGCAGGAGCGGGGGGGGGGGGGGAGGTGATCCCAGGCCGGCTACAGACATTGCTGACAGTGACAGCACGTGCGGCACACGCATTATCTCACTGAATCCTCAGGACAATGCTGAACAGCAGGTCTTTGGTGGCCCCATTTTTCGGACGAGAAAACTGAGGCTAATACTCAACCAAAATCACATCCTTCATCCCTCTGCTGCCTCCGTTGAGTGGAGACACTGTCAACCCAGCAGCCCCACCTAGGCCTCCGGGTTCTGGGGCTCCGATCCCTGGCTTGAGGATGTGCTTTCCTCTTTCCATTAAGTGCGTTACTTAAAAAGACTTTTTTTTTTTTTTTTTTTTTTTTTTTTTTTTTTTGGTTCAGTGTGAACCCTGAGCCTCGGTTTTCTCATCGGTAAAATGAGCCTAATCACACACACTTAACAAGGCTGCTCTGAAGATTAAATAAGATCCCACACAAAAACCACATAAACCAGGCCTTGGCGTCTGGAAGGAACTCATTAAATCCAGCCATTTCTTACACTGTCCACCCCAAACACCATGTGCGTGGTCAACCCTGGACATCAGTTCTGGATTTGAATTCCAACTCTACCATTTGTTCTCTGAGGACCAGGACGGGTACTTTTCTGAGTCTCACTTTCATCACCTGTAAAATGGGTATAACACCACCCATGCGGGGATGATGGACAATTAAATGAGATAATAGGTGGCATGTGACAGGTGCTCAGTGAACAATAGCTGTTATTTGTTCTTAGTCTCTGGTTTCCAGCGTGTATGATCAACATGTCTAGTGTGATGCTAGCCCCATAATCTTGCTTTCCCCATAATTCTTACTCGGTCTGTGCCGTGGGGTTTCTGCCCTGTGACTCAGAGAACCCTCTGCATCCCAGCTACCCCAGCCACCAGAACCCACCGACTGAGCCGCTGGACAGAGCTGCCTTGGAAGCTCTGACACGACATGGGCTCTTGTATTTCCAAGGAAATGCCGTCTCCGTGCGGACCCCACCGTGGGCGAGGGCAGCGAGAGGGGCAGGAGCGCCCTGGTCCCGATGGGGTCTTCCCGGCACAGGCAGTGGGAGGACTCATACCCGTGGGCCGGCGAGGAGGAGGGACCACTCTTCCCCTGCTGCTCTGCTGCCTCCACTCGTGAGCCTATCGGACCATGGGGAGGCCAGGAGGCTCATTTAGAAACATGTGCTGGGAGGGGAGGGCTTCGTTTGGGGCAGTGGCTAAGGCGCTGCTTGGGATGCCTGCATCCCATTTTGGAGTGCTGGGTTTGTGTTCCAGCTCCACTTCCAAGTCCAGCTTCCTGCTGCTGTGCACTCTGGGAGACAGTGGTTATGGCTCAGGAACTGGAGTCCGTGCTGCCCAAGAGGGAGACCCACATGGACCCTCGCCCAAGGCGCGTTAGCCTGGCCCAGGCTGTTGTGGGCATTTGGGGAGGGAACCAGTGGATGGGAGATCTCTCTCTGTCTCCATCTCTCTGCCTTTCAAATAAATAAAAATAAACTTTAAAACTTTTTTTAAAGAATGTCATCATTGCTTTATTTATTTAAAAAAAAAAAAAAGAGTCTATGCTGTGATCTGATCCCCAGGTCTGTCACTCACCCAAGACCTCAATGGGTTTGTGTGCCGAGTGTGCACGTGTGCATGAGTTAGGATGTGTGCTTGCATGTGTGTGCGCACATGTGTGCATGTGTGTGCGCGCGTGTGTGCGTGCACATGTGTGTGTGCGTTTCCCTGCTGTGTCTTGTTCATTTCCTGTCGGGACCTCTCGGGGTGCCATGAGGATGAAAGGAAGGGGTGAAGTGTGGCGGGAACATTGCTAAACCATACAGATGTGAGAATTCACTTGTTAGCATTTAACACAGACAGGCACTGTTGCCCTGTGGGTTACGCTGCAATGCTGGCGTCCCATATGAGCTCTGGTTCGAGTCCTAGCTGCTCCACTTCTATTTCAGTTTCCAGGTAATGCGCCTAGGAAAACAGCAGCAGAAGGCCCCAGCGATCGGGCCCCTGCACCCATGTGGGAGATCCAGATGGAGTTCCTGGCTCCTGGCTTCAGCCTGGTCCAGCCCCAGCCATTGCAGCCATCTGGGGGGTGAACCAGGGGATGGAAGACCTCTCTCTAACTCTCTGCCTTTCAAATAAGTGAAATAAACCTTTAAAAACATACAGTCAGATTTCAATTAAGCAGTTTAACATTTAGCATCAAATCCTTCTTGTTCAACATTTATTAGGGAGAATATGTTTTTATAATTGTGATTTATAAAGAAGTTTAATGGATTAAAAATATATGGTCAATGAAGAAAATTTGAAAAATATGAGAAAGTGGAAAAGGAAAAAGTAAAAACAAATCATTTCTAACCCCGGAATGCAGATCAGTGCACTGACTGTAGTTTTTCTTCATACATGCAGGCATTAGCATCATGACAGCAGTACTTATGCATCCACTCGGCACTTAATCTGTGCCAGGGACCAGCTTCCATGCTTACGGCAGCCTCTATGTACATCCCGATAAACAAAGGATCACATTACGTAGATGTACATTTATCACCTGCTTTTCTCCCATTCAGCGCAATGGAATAATTTCTCTGTGTAATTAAAAACATTCTAAAACATGATAGCTTTCTTTATAAAAATAACGCATGCTCACGGTAAATAGTCTATAGAAATACAAAGTAGAAAGGTAAAACCCTCAGTCTCCCCTAGCATGTCCGAGGCCCAACTGCCATCAACAATTAAACATGATTTTTAAAGTTTTATTTGTTTATTTAAAAAGCAGAGTGACAGAGAGAGAGAGGAGAAAGAGATCTTCCATCTACTGATTGGCTCCCCAAATGGCTGCAACAGCCAGGGCTGGGTCAGGCCAAAGCTGGGAGCCTGGAACTCCAACTGGGTTTGCCACATGGTAGCAGGGACACAAGCAATTGAGCCATCATCATTAGCAAAAAGCTGGATCAGAAATGGAGCCAGGGGGCTGGCACTCTTTGGCACAGCAGGCAAAGCCAGCACCCATGACACCGGCATCCCATATGGGCGTCGATTCGAGTCCTGGCTGCTCTACTTCCCATCCAGCTCCCTGCTAATGTGCCTGGGAAAGCACTGGAAGATGGCCCAAGTGCTTGGGCCCCTGCACCCGTGTGGGAGGTCAGAAGAAGCCCCTGGCTCCCAGCTTTGGATGTGCCCAGCTCCAGCTGTTGTGGCAATTTGGGGAGTGAACCAGCAGATGGAAGACCTCGCCCTCTTTGTCTCTGTCTCTTTCTGTAACTCTTCCTTTCAAATAAATAAATGAGTCTTAAAAAAAAAAAAAAAAAGTGGAGCCAAGACTCAATCCTAGGCACTCTGAATATGGGATGCACTATACTGCGTTGCCCGCCCCATTAAACCTTATTTTTATTTATTTATTTTTAAGGATTGATTGATTTATTTAAAAGGCAGAGTTACAGAGGGAGGGAGAGTGATCAAGATCAATCTTCCATTCATGGGTCCCCTCCTCAAATGGCCTCAAAGGGCTGGTCCAGATTGAAGCCAGGAGCCTGGAACTCCACCCAGGGCTCCTATGTGGGTGGCAGGGGACCAAGCACTTGGGCCGTATTCTGCTGCTTTCTCAGATATATTAGCAGGGAGCTGAAACCCATGTGGAGTAGCCAGGACTCACACCGGCTGTCACATGGGATGTTAGCACTGCAGGCAATGGCTTAACCTGCTGTACCACAACACCAAACCCTAAATGTTATTTTTTAAAAAGATTTATTACTTATTATTTGAAATGCAGAGTGACCCAGGGAAAGACAGGTGTGGGGAGATTTTCTATCTGCTGATTCCCTCACCAAATGGCTGCAGGCCAAAGCCGGGAGCCAGGGACCCAAGGACTTCAGCTGCTGCCTTCCAGACACGTTAGCAGAGAGCTAGATAGAAAGCAGAGTAGTAAGGCTTCGAATCAGGCACTCTTATATGGGCTGTGGACATCCCCAGAGGCAGCTCAGCTCACTGCACCACAATGCCTAACGGGCCTGCGCCATGGCTCACTAGGCTAATCCTTCCCCTGCGGCGCCAGCACACCGGGTTCTAGTCCCAGTTGGGGTGCCGGATTCTGTCCCAGTTGCCCCTCTTCCAGGCCAGCTCTCTGCTGTGGCCCAGGAAGGCAGTGGAGGATGGCCCAGGTGCTTGGGCCCTGCACCCGCATGGGAGACCAGGAGAAGCACCTGGCTCCTGCCTTCGGATCGGCGCAGCGGCCGGCCGTAGAGGCCATTTGCAGGGTGAACCAACAGAAGGAAGACCTTTCTCTCTGTCTCTCTCTCTCTCACTGTCTAACTCTGCCTGTCAAAATATAAATAAATAAATAAGACTACATAACGCATCGTCACACAGATTATTTTTTTAAAAAGATTTAGTTATTTATTTTGAAAGTCAAAGTTACACAGACAGAGAGAAGGAGAGGCAGAGAGAGAAACAGAGAGGTCTTCCATCTACTGGTTCACTCCCCAGATGGCTGCAACAGCCGTTGCTGCGCTGATCTGAAGTCAGGAGCCAGGAGCTTCTTCTGGGTCTCCCATGCAGGTGCAGGGGCCCAAGGACTTGGATCATCTTCTGCTGCTTTCCCAGGCCATAGCAGAGAGCTGGATTGGAAGTGGAGCAGCCGGAACTCGAACTGGCGTCCATATGGGATGCGGGCACTGCAGATGGCGGCTTTATCCACTACGCCACGGCACCAGCCTCTGCACAGATTCTTAGTTTAATTCTCTACTGTTGGACATTTAGACTGTACAGATTTTTTTTTATATTAAAAAAAAAAAAAGCATATCTCTCAGGAAAGATCCTTAGAGGTAGAATTGCTGTAAAAGGTATCAACATCTTTAAGGCTTAAAAAAAAAAAACTTTTCGTTTGAGTGGCAGAGGCAGAGAGAGAGAGAGTGACAGAGAGCACCTGCCTAAGGGTGCACCCCACCCCCAAGCGTGAGCAAGAGCAGAGACAGGGTGGGGCTAAAGCCAGGAGCCCAGAACTCCATCCAGGGCTCCCACACGGACGGCAGGAACTCAGGGACTGGAGCCATCACCCCTGCCTCCCCGGGTCTGCCTTAGCAGGGAGCTGGCGTCGGGAGCCAGAGCCCACAGAGAACCTAGGCACTCCAGTACTGCATGTCCCTGTCTCAGCCACTCAGCTAAATGCCCCCCTCCCCCCCACGTAGCTAAACCTTTTTTTTTTTTTTTGACAGGCAGAGTGGACAGTGAGAGAGAGAGACAGAGAGAAAGGTCTTCCTTTTCCGTTGGTTCACCCTCCAATGGCCACCGTGGCCAGCGCGCTGCAGCCAGCGCACCGCACTGATCCGAAGGCAGGAGCCAGGTGCTCCTCCTGGTCTCCCATGGGGTGCAGAGCCCAAGGACTTGGGCCATCCTCCACTGCACTCCCTGGCCACAGCAGAGAGCTGGCCTGGAAGAGGGGCAACCGGGACAGGATCGGTGCCCTGACCGGGACTAGAACCCGGTGTGCCGGCGCCGCAGGCAGAGGATTAGCCTAGTGAGCTGCGGCACTGGCCGCTAAACCTTTGGATCTGTGTGGAGACGCTGACTTCTGGAAATTCGTTCCTGTTGCCAGTCCCGCCACTGTGGCAGGACAGCGGGCATTCTGCTCATTTCACTTCACCTTGGCTCTGTTGGCTTTTTTTTTTTTTTAACAGTTTGGCCAAAGAGATAATTGAAAAACAACATTTCCCTGTTTTCCTTGAGTCCTTATAAAAAAAAAACTTTATTAATTGAATCCTTTTTTCTTATAAGAGCAAACATTTGTCCACAAACGTTTGACTTTATGTCCACTGCCCACTTGTTTCTATCGAAGTTTTTAGATGTTTTTCTTGATTTGCAGATGCTCTTTACATATTTGTTTTTATTTCATGATGGCATAGTTGGAGGTAGGGAAGTTTCTGGTTGTATGTGTGTACATTTATACATCTCTTCCTTTATAATCTCTTCCAGTACTGCTGTGCTCTGAGAGGCCCTTCCTAGCTGAAGATCAAAACCCCCACAATTGTACGCCTGTTGCTTTACAACCTCATCCATCCAGAATTTACTCTGCTGTCCCATGTCGGGGGAAGACACAGCGGTCCTCACCAGCCCCACCCACCACCAGCTCCTGTCTCCCCAGCACCATTCATTTAAAAGCCAAAGAGACAGAGATCTCCCACTCAATGCTTCACTCCCCAAATGCCCCCAGCAGCCAGGCCTGGCCTGGCCAAAGCCAGGAGTCAGTAACTCAATCCAGGTCTCCCAAGTGGGTGGCAGGGGCACAAGTATTTAGCTAAACATCGCCTGCTGCCTCCCAGAGCGCGCATTCACAGGAAGCTGGAGTCGGAAGGAGAGCCTAGGATATGGGATTTGGGATCTGGGATGACAGCCTGCCAAAGAGCACCTTAACCGTTTCGCCGAGTATCCCCACCCAGCCACACTTCCTAAGGAAACCTTCCTTCCCAGGGGACTTCTGTGACCTGCAGCAGCCCCAGACACTGAGCCGGCACATCTGTAGACACCTCGATCCTCCAGCCACACCTTTACCCTATATGCACTGAGCCCTCACCCTGTCCCAGACCCGTGAGCTCCTCATGGGCACACAGAAAGCAGTGCAACACGATGAGCCCGTAGATGGCTCCCGGGCTTGGGAGCAACCAGGCCTGAGAACGGACAATCAGGTCATAGCACGATGTGCCGAAAGCCTGCACAGGAGGGCTGTGTGGGTACCGTGTGGGCGTTCAGGGGAGGACCCTGCCAGTTTACCTGTGCCAGGTGTGGGGAAAGCCCGAGTTCTAGCGGAAGATACAGGTGAGGGGGGCAGGGCACAGAGAAGCCAACCTATGGAAAGAAGTAGGCACACAGCAAACAGGTGAGCCCCAGGGCTGAGGGTGGCAGGGCCCCGGATGGGGCAGCTTGGTCTCCCTCCATGCCCTTCTGTCCCTGTGCATGGATCGTCTGCTGACTGCCTTAACTATTCGCGGGAGGCATGGCTCTCAGTGAGCAGAGAGGCTGAAGCCATGGAGAGCTTCAAGGGCACTGCAGGAAGAGGGGACGCGTGAGCTGGGGGCGGCAGCCCCAGACTGGGGAGGGACTGAGCTGGCCCAGCTAACCGAGAGAGAGAGAGAGAGAGAGAGAGGAAAGAGAGAGAGAGAAAGAGAGAGAGAGAAGAGAATGAGGATGTGACCTTCCATCCGCTGGTTCACTCTCCAAATGGCCACAACAATTGGAGCTGGGCTGATCCAAAGCCAGGAGCTTCTTCTGGGTCTCCCACGTGTGTGCAGGGGCCCAAGCACTTGAGCCATCTTCTACTGCTTTCCTAGGCCATTAGCAGGGAGCTGGACCGGAAGTGGAGCAGCTGGGACTCAAACAAGCACTCATATGGGATGCCGGCACTGCAGCACCACAACACTGGCCCCATAAAAAGTCTTTTTAAGCTGGCAAGAAAATGATATTTTAAAAATTCAGGGGCAGGCATTTGGCATAGCAGTTAAGGCTCTGCTTAGGGTATCTACGTCCCATATCGGCCTGCCTGGGTTCGAGTCCCATACTGGCTCTGGCTCCTGACTCCATCTTCCTGCTAATGAGAATCCTGAGAAGCAGCAGACAATGACGAAAAAACCTGGGTCCCTGACATCCACATGGGACACCCAGATGGAGCTCCTGGCTCCTGGCGTCAGCCTGGCTGAGCCCTGGCTGTTGCATGCATTTGGGAGAGAAGCAGCAGATGAGACATCTCTGTCTCTTTACTCGCTTTACGAATAACGAAAAACCTTAAAAGAATCCAATAAATATTAGTATCAGTACGAACCAGGCTCTGTTCTAATTGCTTCCCAAATGTGAACTCATTCAAATTCAGATCTCTAATCATCCTAAATAGTTGATTAACTATTAACTAAGCTATTAACTTTTTTTAAGATTTATTTGCTTAGGCCAGCGCCATGGCTTAACAGGCTAATCCTCCGTCTTGCGGCACCGGCACACCGGGTTCTAGTCCCGGTTGGGGCACCGGATTCTATCCCGGTTGCCCCTCTTCCAGGCCAGCTCTCTGCTATGGCCTGGGAAGGCAGTGGAAGATGGCCTAAGTCCTTGGGGCCTGCACCCACATGGGAGACCAGAAAGAAGTACCTGGCTCCTGGCTTCGGATCAGCGAAATGCGCCGGCCGCAGCGGCCATTGGAGGGTGAACCAACAGCAAAAAGGAAGACCTTCCTCTCTGTCTCTCTCTCTCTCTCACTATCCACTCTGCCTGTAAAAAAAAAAAAAAAATTTATTTGCTATTTGAAAAGAAGAGTTACAGAGAGAGAGGGAGAGATAGAGAGAAAGAAGTCTTCCATCCACTGGTTCACCTCCCAAATGACTGCAATGGCCGGAGCTGGGCCAGGCTGAAGCCAGGAGCCTGAAACACCATCTGGGTCTCCTAAGGAGACCCAGACACTTGGGCCACCTTCCATTGTCTTCCCAAGGTGCATCAGTTGGCAGCTGGATCAAAGTGGAGCAGCCAGGACTTGAACTTGGCTGGCATTGCACCATGAAGACGGCCCCAGAAGTCAGTGTTATTCTTAGGCTCACTTTAACAGATGAGAAAACAAGCTCAGGGACCCCCAGGAACTTGCTTAAGGTCACTTAGCCCGAGGCAGAGCTGGGCCTGGCGCGCCAAGAGTTAGCTCCAAAGCCTGGGATTTTGGCAGCTATGCAAAGTCAAGTTCAGAAGCACTGCCACGAGCAAGGCGGTAGGGGTAGGAACGGCAGCTCGGGAACCAAACAGACCTGGGTGCGAAGCCCAGCTCTGACACTTCCCAGCTGTGTGACCTCAGACAGCTTGCTTAACTTCTCTGACATTCATCTCCTAATTGGGGATAAGGATTAAATGCAATGAAATAAAGGGCCTACGGCCTCCCCAGGCCCCTTCCTAAATGCTAACTGCTGATACCATTACTAAACAAAGAGAGAGTTCTGTGGCTAGCCATCCCAGGCCCCCTCAGTGGGCTCAACACGGACGCCCACCCTAGCTGCTTCCCTTGGCACACCCAGAAGTTTTCCAGGGGCGAGGCAGGGATTCCACAACGGTCTGGGCCTTAGTTTGCATGTTGACTGACAGCCAAAGGCCTGTGTGTTAAAGATCTGATGCAAAGTTTTATGTGAATGGTAGCAAGAGGGTCAAAGCTTAATCTTTTTTTTTTTTTAACATTTATTCTATTTATTTGAAAGACAAAATTAGAGAAAGAGAGGTCTTCCATCGGCTGGTTTACTCCCCAAGTGGCCACAACAGCTGGAGTTCCACTGATCCAAAGCCAGGAGCCAGGAGCTTCTTCTGGGTCTCCCACGCAGGTGCAGGGGCCCAACGACTTGGACCATCTTCTACTGCTTTCCCAGGAACATTAGCAGGGAGCTGGATCGGAAGTGCAGCAGCCAGGCACCCACATGGGATGCCAGCACTGCAGGTTGTGGCTTTAACCTGCTGTGCCACCGCACTGGCCACTGAAACTTAGTCTAATGACACTGTTTGCAGGAGGGGCCTGAGGGAGGTGACTGGATTAGAGCAGGTTGGCCCGTGGTGGATCCTGGTGACTTTATAAGTATAGACACATATGTGCATATGTGTGCTCCCTGTCTCTTGCCGTGCGGCGCCCTGTGCCGCCTCGGGGTTCGGCCAACAAGAGCGCCCACCTCAGAGGCTGACCCAGTGGCTGTCCAATCCTGATCGCCAACTGTGAACCTCCAAACCTGTGATCCCAAATAAACCACCTTGCTGCAAATAAGCCACTTTCCCACGTATGGAGCGTATTTCATTACAGCCACGGAAAGGCGACTTCTGCCTCCATCGGAAGGCACCATCAAACCATCTGGCTTATTTAAAAAAAATGTTTTTTTAAAGACTAACTTTACAATAATTGTTTTCTTTTTATCTGAAAGGCAGAGAGAGACAGAGAAAGATCTATCTGCTGGTTCATTCCCCCAGGTACCCACACCAGCCTGGCACTCCATCCAGGTCTCCCTCATGGGTAGCAGGGGCCCAAGCACTTGAGCCATTGTCTCCTGCCCCCCAGGGTGGATGCTTCTGATAGATCAGGAGCAGAGGAGCCGGGTCTCGAACCAAGCGCTCTGATATGGGAGGCCAGTGTCCGGAGCTGTGTCTTAACTCCTGCCCCAAAATGCCGGCTTAGCTCGTTCACTTGAAGGAGAAACTGAGCCCTGGAGAAGGAGAGAAGTCTCCCAGCAGCACTCAGCCATGTTTCAAAATTCACGTGGTGCTGAGGGAGTCCAAGAAGCTCGAAGTGGAAACCATCCCTCTCCTCTGTTTGGTCTATGGGCCCAGTCCGCGGCCCTCATCACTGGCTGGAAAATGGCCAGAGAGGCTGCCAGGCCATCCCGTCCCATGTCCTGGTGATGGTCACCCCAGACTGGACGCCCTTCCCCAACAGCCTCCTCTGCCTTCTCAGGGCTGCCGGGAGTCTGCAGCAGCCCAGAATCCACGGGAGAAGAATGAAAAGGGGGCCAGCACTGCGGTGTAGTGGGTTAAGCCGCTGCTTGCGATGCCAGCATTGCATATGGGCATCAGTTCAAGTCCTGGCTGCTCCGATTTCCATCTAGCTTCCTGCTAATGCACCTGGGAAGGGAGTAGAAGATGGTCCAAGTGTCTGGGCCCCTGCACTCACGTGGGAGACCTGGTGGAGTTCTTGGCTGCTGGCTCCAGCCTGGCCCAGCCCTGGCTGTTGCAGCCATTTGGGGAGTGAATCAGTAGATAGAGGATCTCCCTCCCTCCCTCTCTGTAATTCTGCCTTTCAAATAAATAAAATAAATATTTTTAAAAAGGATGAAAACGCATTTCCTTTGATTGCCTTTCATTACAGAGCACAGAGGACAAACAGAAGAATGTGTTTAGTGGATTAAAAAATGGTTAGTAGGGCAACTTTTCTTTTTTTAAAGATGTATTTATTTGAAAGGCAGAGTTACAGAGAGACAGAGGCAGAGAGAGAGAGAGAGAGAGAGAGAGAGAGAGAGGTCTTCCATCTGCTGGTTCACTCCTCAAATGGCTGCAACAGTCAGAGCTGAACTGATCTGAAGCCAGGAGCCAGGCGCTTCTTCTGGGTCTCCCATGCAGGTGCAGGGGCCCAAGGACTTGGCCCATCTTCTGCTTTTCCATGCCATGGTAGAGAGCTGGATCAGAAGAGGAGCAGCCAGAACTCGAACTGGCCCTGCAACTTTTCTTATGTATATTTTATCACAATCAAATTTTATGTTGTACATATTTTACCACAATTAAACCAAAACACAACACAGGATCTGCATCCCTGCCTTTCTTCCCTCTTACCTGCCTGGCTCAGGCTGACACTGGCATCCCAGAAGCCTTTGCAGCATAACCAAACCAAGTACACGTCTGGCCTCCCTTGGCCACTGCCCTGGTGGGTGGCCCTGGTTGGCGCCCTACCCTCTCTGGGCCTCAGCTCCGAGACAGCGAAGGGGTCCTGAGGTTTGCCCCGCTTGGCCATTTCCTGAGTCTGTGCTCTAAGCCATTCAGCGGACCCTCTCCCTGGTTCCCTGCTGCAAACCAGGAATTCTGGATCCCACACCACTGGGAGAGTAGGAGAGGCTGCAGGAACTGAGCCCGCACAACCCGAGGGGGCCTGAGGATGGGGAAGGGTGTGTGTTCTTAGAAGCCTGGAGGGAGCCACCAGCTGGGGGTTGTCATGGAGACACAGGATACTAATAAACACACCCCCTCGGGACGCCTGCGTGGTCCTTTCAAGTTTATAAAACACACCCACACCCATCACCTCCTGACCCTTTCATTCCACAAACTTTCAGGGAGTTCATCCCTCTGTGCCCGGCACCAGGCTGGCTCAGGGCCACGGCGGCAGACGGGACAAGCGACATTTCTGGCTTCCAGGAGATTCCAAGAGTTGGGGGGAGGCAGTGGTGTGGTCAGAGCTTGCAGGCTGGGGGATGGCTGAGAGGAGGGGACAGCTTGGGCAAAGGCCTGGCAGAAAGAAAAAGCGAGTGAGCAAGCGAGAGCGAGAGGTTGGGTGTGTGAAGGGAGTTGCCCAGGTTGACATGGGGTGGGCCGGACGCTCAGGCCCTCCCAGGCCACACAGAGGTAGCTGTCCATCCTGAGCGTCCCTGGGGACCATCACTCTGGTGGAGAACAGAGTCCTGGGTCCTGGTGGCCCAGACCAGGGACATCCCAACAGACAAGGGGCCCCGCTTTCCAGCAGGTTCAAGGACCTGGATTTGAGTCCTTACCCTGGCTGTGTCCCAAACCAAAGCTTTTCTCAGCTGCCGGAGAAGCCTTCCAGGCCCCAGGTACTCAACACGGGCAGCTTCTCAGTACCTCGCAGGCATGGGCTCATGGAACCCTCCAGAAACCCCAGGAAGGATTACTAATATTATCATTCACTCTCACAAACAGGGACACCGAGACAGAGAGGTTAAGGCACTCGCCCAAGGTCACACAGCGGGAAGATGGCCGTGTCGGAATTAGAATAAGGCAGCTCTGGCCAGAGCTTGTAAGCCCCCGCGAGAGCTTGTATGTCTCCTCTTATTTATATTTGCTCTAATCTTATTTATTTTTGAAAGGCAGGGGAACATAGACAGGACGGCGATTTCCCATGTGTTGGCTCATTCCCACAATTCCTCACGACAGCCAGAGCTGGGCCAGGCCAAACCCAGGAGCCCGAAACTCAATCTAGGTCTTCCAGATGGGTGCCTCCCAGAGCCCGTGCCAGTAGGAAGCCGGCATGGAGAGCGGGGCCCGGCCTCGAACCCAGGCACTCTGATACCCGGTACGGTCGTCCCAAGTGCTGTCCTAACCACCAGTCCCCCCACTCCTCTCATTTCTAGATCAACCTTCTATCCCATCTCCCACCCCAACACAGGCAGAGGCAGGTGAAGCTGGGGTGGGGTGTGGAGGGGAGGAGAAGGCATCTCTCTGACAGCCCGGTCAAGTACACAAATCCCTGGGCACTGCCCAGCTGAGCTGGGGTCTGGGGCCACTCAGTCCCCCCCTGACCTTGCTCCCCAGGGCCCGCAGCGCCCAGGCCTCCACCCCCATGCTCTCTGGAGCCCAGGGACTTGTTTAGAAAGTGTCTCCACCGGCGTGTGAGTCACCGATCGCTGGGTGGTCCGGGGGAAGCCACAGTTGCTGCCCAGCACCAGGATTGGGGGGGGGGGGGGCTCGATGTCCCTGTCTGCACCCTAGGGGGCTGGGGTGGGACCTTCAGCAGCAGGGCCTCTGTGTGACACCCACACTCACCCAAGGTCTTCAGTTTCGGGACAGGGCGGGTCTGGGGCTGGAACCAGGCTCTCTCCAGCAAGGTTGATGTCCCTGGGACCCCAGAATTTGGAGCTTCAGGTTTGCTTGCAGCAAACCAAGCCCCAGGGGACAATCCCACTGCAGCAAAGCCAACCACAACCACTGCCCAAGGCTGGCCTCTGAGGTCCCTTCCCACAGCAAGCTTGGGCAAAGGGCAGCGCTGACGCAAGCACGCGCTGGTCCCATCCGTGAGGAACCTCATGGCTGGCACCCGCCATTCTGAATCATCACTCCAGGCTCAGGTCAGAGAGAGGAGCTGTGCTCTGCTCGGTGGGCGGGGGCACCGCAGGGGGCTCCCTTGTCTGCTCAGGCAGGAGTGGCAGTGTGAAGGCACCGAGCAGGGTGGGCTGCCACGGGAACCGACTTGGCCCCGGAAGGATCCACCCTCTAAGAACGCGGTCATTTTTCTGTCTGTGCGAAGGAGGCAGGGAAACCTGCAGTCCAGTCTCGAAGACGGTACCTGCTCCGGGCCCCGCTCTCTCCATCTCTAACCCGGCGTTACGGATCCCTCTCTGGCTCCTTGCTGATGGGGGGACTGATCCCTGCCACACCCAGGGCCAGGAGCTCCCCCCCTGCAGGCTGGCACTGGTGGGCGCCACGCTCAGGGCTCAGAGGACCAGCTCCTGCCGGCAGCCTCTGGGATGCCCCCTCTAGGCCACGAAGCCCCCAGCAAAGGCTTCCTCAGAAACCAGCCCGCCTTCCCCACTGCCCCCTGAGCACAGCCCAGCTCCTGTCCACGGCACTCAGCGCCCTGCTTCCCCGCTTTCCAGGTACTGCAGGGTCTGCTTCCTTCTCCCAGCTCCTACCAGTCCCGGGGACAGCTTTGTTCCCATCTTACAGATGCGAACATTGAGGCGTGTTACAAATTCAAGCAGTCGCTTCCACGACTCTTCGAAGCGGCAAAGCTGGGATTTGAACTCAGGCAGTCTGGCTCCAGGACATGGGTCGTCTGAGAGCTCCCCTGGGCTGCCTCCCAGTCTCTGCCACCACTCCCCGCGCCCCCAGCCCCGCCTGCCAGCCAAGCCCCCCACTGAGCCTTCCCCAGGACACTCCCCTGGCTCCCTACTCCTTTCCAGCCTGACCCCACACCAAGGACAGAGCCCCCTGACTGCCACAGAGTCCGAGTGTGCAGAACCCTGGCACGGCCAGTTGTGGTCAGCCCAGAGGCACCAGAGTGCTTTGCCATGGGGACAGGATTAGTGGGGGGGTGGGGACGCCCAGTTACGTGGTATATTTCCAGGAAGATGTGGCGGCCGAGTCCTGTCCCCTGCCTTCCCATCCTCGTGCTGTGTCTCCCACAGGGATGCTTTGTGTGACTGACACAGTATGGCAGGAAGTGAGAGCAGCCGCTTCCAAGGTCCCCAAGGCTTTGGGGAAGTCATGTCACGAGTAGCCCGATGGAGAGATCCAAGTGGTGAGGAGCAGAGGCTTCCGGCCAGCAGCCACGTGAGCAAGCGCACGGGGCAGGTCCCCAGCCCCAGACAAGCCCTGGCTGACATCTTGACCGCAACCTCCCCGAGAGAGAGCCCTGGAGCCACAACCACTGGCGGAGCTGCTGCGGGTCCCGGGCCTGCAGGATAAGGGATGGCAGTTGTGTTCAGCTGCTAAGTCTCCGATCATTTATGACTCAGTGGGAGACACTAGGCAGGACTTCTCAGAGCACTTAACATGTGAATGTAAATGTCCAGGAAAGAAGATATACAATGTAACATTTCCCCCTGGTTACTTGGCCAAGAGGCTCTCTTCTCTTTTTTTTTTCTTGAGCATGTTCTTAAGAAAACTCTGATCTAATGATATGGCTCTGGTCCGACAGTTTGATGTAACTTCTAACCTTGATTTTGTCTCATGAGCTAGGCATGCATCCTTCCAGAACCTCAACATTTAAGATAAACCATCTGCCGTACACAAATCAACACAACCCCAGATGGGCAGATGCGGAGCTGGGGGGGGGGGGGAGGCTAGCCGGCCCACACCCCAGGTAGCTGAGCTGCGTGGGAGACCCCGTGGGAGACCCTGGCAGCTCAGCCATTCTTCCCAGGCCACTTCCCCAGAGTGAGGAGCAGCCATGTCTTCTTCTAGCTCCATCTCAGAGATGGAGGCCTGCATCTGAGTCTGTCCAGGGGACGGCGGCTCCTCCAGGCCAGGGCGGGAGCCTCCCCATCAGACTGGGAGCCGGCTCAGGCCGGCTGGCCGCTGCGCTCCCCCTTCCTGTGGACACACCACGGCCGCCGAGAGGAAGCAGCAAGAGCCCACTCTGGCTTCCCTCTGCTCGAGGCGTCCTTAGTCTCTCTCCTTATCCAGTAAAAAAAGAAAAAAAGAAACTGAAGCCAAGTTTCAGGGTGCCTGATGAAGGGACTTCTTTTGCATGCCAAAGATAGTTCCAAAAAAAAAAAAAAAACACTATAATGCAAATACTTTATTATCAACGAGTGACTGGTATTAGCTTTTTGTCTGGGAATTAAGATTTCAAAAACCATAGATCAAACCCAGGCTTTTCCACCCAGCTCTGCTGTTATCATTTTCTTTAAAAAAAAAAAAAAAAAGAGGAAGAAGGAGGAAAAGAAAGAAAATATATCTGTATTCAAAGTATTATAAGCCAAAGTGCGTCTTTCTTGTTTTGTCCATATACACACATTGCACCATACATAAATAATTACATTGTAAAAATGACTCCATAATTACAAGTATAATATATATTTCCATATAATATATAAAACTTTATATTAAATCTAGGTAGATGATATGGGGGTGGGGGAGGGGTCCGTGGGGGGGGGGGCTGCGTCTGCGGGGGCCCGCGGCGGCCGCCGCTATCTCTGGTTGTTGAGCAGGATCTCGAGCCAGCAGGGGCAGGAGGTGATGAACTGCCGCGAGTAGCAGGGCCCCCAGCCCTTGGCGAAGCTGATGCGCACGCTGTTGGGGTCGTAGGGGCCATCGGCCGCGTCCGCCTCGGGCGCCTGCTGCCGCAGGCCCGAGCGCTCGAAGTCGAATACCTTGATGGAGTAGCCGGGCGGCACCTTGCGGACGACCAGGGCGCGGCCGCCCGGCGCGTCCAGCGTCGGGGAGTTGACGAAGATGGGGTGCTCGCCGCGGTTGTAGGCCCACACGCCGTCGGGCTCCTTGCTGAGCACGATGCCGAAGCCGATCTTGCTGCGCGTGCGCCGCACCGACTCGCTACGCCGCTCCAGGTTGAGCTGGCCTAGGCAGAAGCCGCTGCCCTGAGGTAGGTCGTAGAAGATGCTCACGGCCTGGTCGTACACGGCGTAGAGGCGGCCCACGCGCGTGCGGTGCTCCCAGTACGCCACGCTGCACCAGTGGCTCGGCTTGGTGGCGTCCGGGGACATGCTGGCGTCTGCGGGACAAGCACAGGGAGGGGCGGGTTACTCGGGCCGGCAGGCCTGTGGGTGGGCGGCGGTGGCAGGGGGGACCGCGCTCTCACATATACTAGGCCCCAGGCAGAGGTCAGAACAAAGGTTAGGAGTTGGCACCCAGCACAAGCGAGCCAGGGCCCCCTGTGTGCACCCTTTGTTCAAGCCTCAGCAGAGCAGGCGAGCGTGGTGAGGGACTCCAGCCTAGCAGCCATCACCAATGGGAGGGAACTCTGCACAGCACCGGGCTGGGGCTGGGGGGTGGGTCTCCAGGGTCCCTGCCAGCCCCCAGCTGTGCCTCCCAGGGGCTGCAAGACTCCTCCCAGCTCAGCCTCCCTCTCCCATAGCCCCCATCCCACCCGCGTAAACCTTCATGGCAGGACGCGTGGGCGGGCCCCAGCGCTACAGCCCGCTGGGTACCACCGAGGCTTGCCAGCTCTCTCGGCTGCTTCCTGCTTTGATCTGGGCCTCAGCCCACAGCCCCACCCCCACCCCAACAAAGCAGTGGCCTGGATGGGACTGAAACTCCTCCCCATCCCAGCATCCCAGCTTGGGGCACAAGGTTGTTGTGTGTTGTCTACCACATTTAAGGAGGTTCTAAGCCAAAGCATGGGCCTGTCTCGCAAGGCAGCCCCCGGCTCCCTGCTTCTCACACTCGGAGGCGTCCTGACACCTCATCTCTGCTTGGGCAGCACGCAGAGTGCGTGCAGGGGCAGAGGTCCGCACAGGGAGGCCAGGGCACTTCCTCTTTCTCAGCTTCCTAAAGGCCTTTCAATCAAAGACCAAAGGCGGAACTTCACGGTCCCCTCCTCCTACCTCCTCTCCCTAGCAGAGCCAAACAACCCCACAACCTGGCCCCATGACTGGGGGTGAACTGCACAGAACCGCCCTAGAGTTTCTTGTGCCCCAGCCGTCGGGCTCAGAGACGCCACCCCCTGGGTATCTGGCCACGTTTCCCCAGTTCTCTCAGGGAGAGACTGCCGCCACTGGGAAGCCCACTGTGCCTTCTGTCTCCTGGGGCGCCCCAACTGTAGCCCACGCTCCTGCACGGGGCTCCACCAGGAGCAGGACGAGGTGGGTCCTCGGCCTCTCCACCAACTCAAGGCTGCACAGGGGCCTGGGAAGCTCGCTCACAAAGCTCTGGACAGGCCAAAGGGGGAAACGCCGCCCAGCAGGTGGGCAGCTGCTGGCCCACGGACCCACGGCAGTGCCGGCGGAGCCAGGATCAGAGCCCAGGACCCCAGAGTTCTTCTCGAACTCTTGCTGTGTGGTCTGAAAGGTTTCCAAGTGAGAGAGATCCGAGGCTGTCACCGCTGACCAGCTGTGTGGCCGTGGGCAACTGCTGAGTGGTCCCAAGCCCCACCTCCCTGCTGTGAGATGCCATCACCAAGTGGCCTCGCTCACACAAGTCCCTGTCTGTATTTTTCTGGGAACTCCAGCAACAAATCCCTCAGATGCGGGGAGATCAGCTGTAGGGTCGTGGCCCCAGCGGTCACCACCGCGGGGAGTATCACCAGGGTGCTGGAGGGCAGTGCCCTTTGCAAACTCTAAGACCCTTTGCGGATGCTACGGGCCACCTCACCTAGGCCCTGCAGTGGACGAGGTAGGAGAGAAGGGGCGGGATGCAAGAACTGAGTGGCGTAGAACTGAAGGTCTAGAACAATGATGAGTGTGTGTGTGTGTGTGTGCACGTGCACCAGCAGCCGCCACGCTCTCTGCAGCCTGGTAAGCAGGAAGGCAGGAGCCCCCAGACCCACAGTCCCCCCCACCTCTCACAAGCCACACGGCCCCCGCTCTCCCCCTCAGGCCTTGCGTCCACAGCCTGGCTGCCACTCAGGACGGTCCTGCAGAGGGATCTTTTTCCCTTGTGGCTCCAAGGCTGTGCCCCGCCATCTCCCACAGCCATCAGCCTAATTAGGATCCAGCTCTTTAATTGCAAATAAATACCGGGGAGTCAGACCCGAGTGAACAACATCAAAGATGACCGAGCTCTGACCGAAACTCCCGCTCACTACCCCCTGCTCAGGCCTGGCCTGGTTCCCAGCCAGACTCCGGGTCCCGCTGGGAGGGCTGGGGCAGGGGGAGGAGCAGAGGCGCTGGGTCCGGCCGGGGTGGATGTGCAGAGCGGCGCTAGCTGGGGAGTCAGGAGTCCTGTCCCTTGGTTCCCATCCAGCAGGTCCTCTCTCTCCTCTGGCCTCAGCCTTCCCATCTGAACAATGAGCTTTAAATCTCTGTGATTTGGCATCTAATCTGGGCACATCTAGACAGCCCTGTTACACCACCCGACGCCAGAAACTGACTCAGCTGTCCCTCCCCAGGAGGGTGGATAACCAGAGAGCGGCGCTGCATCTGATGGGGGACTGGCTGCAGAACAAGCCATAGAGCCGTGCAACAGCAGGCATGGATTGCACGTGCGCCCTGCTGGGCGGCAGGAGCCAGGCACGGAAGACCACACATGCCCTGTGTCCATTGCTGGGAGATTCTTGAGGAGGCAAAGTGGCCTGGAGAAACCAGAACAGTGAGGACTCCCCCACCCCCACCCAGGGAGCAGGAAGACTGGGAAGGGGCACGGGAAAGTTTCTGGGAGCCTGGACCACTGGTGTGTGACCTCCAAAGTCTCCATCCGAAGTCCCCTTAAGAGCTGCGCATTTCATCATAGATATTTTCAAAGCAAGTGCCAAGTGCCCCAGAGCCAGCCCCCTGCGTGGCCTCAGTTGGGCTGACCCAGGGGAACAGCCCCGGGGTTGCCTCCCCGTGGCTCCCACATTCCTGCCACCAGAGGGTGGTGGCTGCCTGCGCTGGGGCAGGAGGCGACCAGCCTGACAACGGGCCTCCCCTGCACAGAAGCCAGGCAGGCCCTCGGATGGCTGGCATTCCTTCCTCTTGCAGCCGTCCCCCTTCCCCCCCCCTCCCAAACCTCCCCACCACGCCAGGGTGCCTGGAGCCCAACGTGTGATTTTGTGAGGGTGCTGGGGCAGCTAGGGGGCCGGCTGCAGTCTGGAAGAGGCAGGCAAAGCTGAAATCCCAAGGAAAGCCCTGAGCTTCTTCAAACCGGCAGCTTTTGCTCCAGAACAAAGAGCAGGTTCCTGCGTGCTCCCCGCGGGCCTCGTGTGCCCCCAGAGCACCGTGCGCGCTCTGCAGCTCCCCTGTCCTTTCGGCCAGGCAGTCCGGGACTCGGCCGGCTCGCAGAAGGGGCCAGAGCTGTCCCCTGATGTGATCTGGACTCGGGAGGCGTTGAGCATTCACAGGGGGCCCAGCCCCTCCGTGTTCCAGGTCTCTGCACGCACCTGGGCTGCAGCTTCCTCCCTGCCTCTGCCCGGCTGGACCGAAAGGACCCGCACAGCCTCGCCATCCGCGGGCCCGAGACCAGGGCAGGAGGCCCAGGGAGAGGAAGGCATCTGCCCTGCAGGCCGGCGGCTGAGCCACAGTGGAGCCGGAGACCAGGCCCCTCAGCACAGGGCTGCACAGGGGCCTGCTGTCCCTGCTGTCCCGTGTCAAGCCTGGCTTCAAGTTCCCGTCCAACCGGCAGCTTTTCATCTGTGGCTCCCAGGCCTGGGAGCAATTACGTGGCCCTGCATCTGGTTAACCTAACACCCCTTTTAAAGTCTTGTTTGCCCATTAGATAAGTAGTTTTTGTTATCAAACTTAGAGGGAAAAAGGCGTTTCCACTTAACCCTCCTTTGTCGTCTGAAGCTTCAAAGATGGCCTCGGGTTTTTCAGCAAGAACTGAGATGCCCCGTTAATTAGGGCCTTTTTTTTTTTTTTTTGCTTCATTAAGGGAGGGGAAGAGCAGCCCTCTATCCACTGGGCTCAGGCAGTAAAAGCA
This sequence comes from Lepus europaeus, assembly GCF_033115175.1. Lineage (NCBI taxonomy): Eukaryota > Metazoa > Chordata > Mammalia > Lagomorpha > Leporidae > Lepus > Lepus europaeus. Next base: position 88,667,806 of record NC_084837.1, on the reverse strand, counting down.
GAGAAAGAATGCACACGGGGCCACGTTAATGGCCAACAGCTTAGAGCGAGCCTCTGCTGAACTCGTTCCAAAAGCTGGGCCCAGCTGACAGGAGTTTCCTCTGATTCGCTCCCACCCACCCCTTCCCACCCCCCACCTCGGCTCCAGCACCTCTGGCTCCTAGAGGAAGCAGGGCTTCCAAGAGGAAGTTCCTAATCGGTCATTACATCACGGCGGTCTGGCCACACCGCCGCTGCCTGCGCAGGGCCCACCGCAGGGGCTCTTTCTCCGCCGGCCGCTGCTCTCTGGGCCGGGGGCTGTGCTGGCCACCACCCTCTCTAAGGACTCGCTCAGCCGGTCTGCGGGGTCCACTCCTAAGGCAAAGGGGTGTGATGGGAGCTGCAGGGATGAGGACAGCAAGAGGAGGAGGGAGGCTGGGCGACACGCGGTGCACGTGGCCAAGGTGCAAAAGCCGAGGCCCAAAGAGGTGATGCGACCTGCCCAGGTCGCCCTGGAAACGAGCCACACAGCGGAGCCCCAGTGGGTGGGTGTCTCCTTGCACGGGCTCAGGAGCAAAGAAAGCTGCCTGCGTGTGAATCCCGGCTCTGCCACTCACCAGCTGTGAAATCTCAGGCAAGTGGTTTCCTTTCTCTGGGCCTCAGTTTCCTGACCTGCAAAATGGGCATGCAACCCGTGGCTCCTTCATCAGGGTGCTCGGATTCATTTCAAGTGCATCAAATAACACCAAACAGTGTGCAAGATAAGTGCTCCGTAAGCTAACAGCTGTTACTATTCCTCGTATTATTATGACCACGCGGTCTTATCAATCTGTGTTATTTGTCTAAATAATAATAGATTGGCTTAGCCTGTACAGTTCACCAGGCAATAACACCTGCAAAGATAAGTCGTGTCAAGGTAGCTGACAGTCAAAGGAAAATGCTAACAGTCAGAAGGACGCCAGGTGCTACAAAAAGTTCGTGGAAAATGGAATGCGAAGGTAATTTATTTTGGTGCAAAGAAACGTTGAACTAGTTTTGCTTTCATGATATGCATCTTCCATGAACTTTGTGAAGTACCTGCTTAAGCCGGCCAACACTAAACAAGCTTCGCGCACGCCAGGCGGAGTACCGTGTTGACATTCCGCTCGTCCTCCCACTCATCCCCATGTTCAGATAAGGGGGCTGAGGCCTGGAGGCCAGGGCCCGTGCCCAGAGCCAGCAGCTCGTGGAAGCAGAGCTGGGATGCCGGTGCCTGTCTGTCTAGGCTGAGACAGGGGCTCGGCTGCATTGTTCCCAGGGTTGCAATCCATGGGCTGGCACAGGGATGCTGCTGGGAGAATCCAGCCACGCCCAAGCCAAGCTGCCCTGCTGGGGGCTCTGTAAAGATGCTGTGTGGTGCAGTGGGTTAGGCTGCCACCTGCCATGCTGGCATCCCATCTGGGCGCCGGTTCGAGTCCCGGCTGCTCCACTTCCGATCCAGCTTCTAGAAAAGCAGCAGAAGATGGCCCAAGTGCCTGGGCCCCTGCCAGCCACATGGGAGACCCAGAAGAAGCTCCTGGCTTTGGCCTGGCCCAGCGCCTGCTGTTGCAGCCATTTGGGGAGTGAACCAGCAGATGGAAGATCTGTCTCTCCCATTCGCTCTGTAACTATGCATTTCAAATAAATAAATAAATCTTTAAAATGGGGGGAACATTAAAAGGGACCCTCAGATGTGGCAGTGTTGGTGCTGCTGCCCCACCATGTGCTGTCCACCCTCCATGGCAGCCAGTGGATATTTCAAAATATCGCCATCTACAACCCCCTACGCAACCCTGCAAATACATACACTTTTTGGCTTTTACTCAGAGCTTCTCTCAAAATATTCTGCGCAAATATTCCACTCCCAACAAATAACAACAACAGAAACACAAAAAATGAGCGTTTTCTAGCAATGCTGCAGGAACATACGCCCGTCTTAGGAAAGGGCTGCCTCGCTGGAGGCTGGCAGGTGCCTGGTACCCTGGGCTCTTCATTCATTGTCCCCTTTTTTCTCTACAGTCCAGGAGGTATGAGCGCCCCAATTCTCAGACCCCAAGTCGGAAAGGCCACACAGCAATGTGGCAGGGCAATCTGTGTGGCTGGCCAGGCTCTGAGCCCACCCTCTCTGAGCCAGGCCCTCCGTGTCTGCCTACTGGGTCCTCCCCAGAGGCCCCCTTCTCCCAAAGGGCTTGAGGAGCCCTGGGGGTGAGGTGATCTCCGCCAGGGGCCGTCTGACTGGCCGGGCTGTCGCAGCCTGAGCGGCCCTGCAGAAGGGGCCCTTCCTCCAGCCTCAGCGCCTGACCCCAACCTGCCCGGCCACATGGCTGGCTTGGGCCGAAGCCGCAGCCTAGGCTGAGATGGGCGAGGTTTCTGTTCTTTCAAGTCGCATAGGAACTCGTCTTGCAACCCTGATACAAAACAAGCTTTGGCCCAGGCACTGAGACACTGGCCTGCTCGGCAGCCCCTCCACAGCCCCACAGCAGAGGGGCTGATCAGAGCAGGACGTGAGGGTCCTGCTTCTGCCACCTGCAGTCCCCGGCTCCCACCCATCAAGGCCAGGCTGGGTCCCCGGGCCCAGGTGGCACGGCCTGTTTGCTCCACGGCAGGGCTCTGGGGAACAAGCTCCCTTCTTCTTTAGAAGTTATTTATTTTATGTATATATTTCAGAGAGGGAGAGAGAGATCTTCAGTCAGCAGCAGCCAGGGCTGGGCCAGGCAAAGGCCAGCAGCTGGGACCTCAATCTGGGTCTCCCACGTGAATGGCAGGCACCCAACTACTTGGGCCATCTCCGTGGGTACGCACTGGCAGGAAGCTAGAACCCGAGGCGGAGCTGGGACTCGAAGCCAGGTGCTCTGATACAATACGAGGTGCAGGCCTTCCAAGCTGTGGCTTAACCACGGTGCCAGATGCCTGGCCCCAAGCCCCCTTACTACTCCAAGAGCCACAGGAAGACGGGCGCCCGAGCTCTCCCCTCCATCCCAGAGCTGGGCACTGGACTGCAGCCTCCTAAAGGTGACCCAGTCGCTGCAGCCCGGATAGAGAGGGACCGCTGAGGCGTCCAGGCTGGGGGAGCTCAGGGAGGCAGCGGGTATGGAGGTGCCTGGGCTCTGGGAAGGGGGAGGGCAGCAAGTTTCACGGTGGGTACACTCAGCCCAGAGCTTCCGCAAGAGGGCTCTGCCCTTCGCTCCCATTCCAAGTCCTCTTTTGTTTTATCACAAAGTCAGAATCCAAGTATGGGCCGGCGCCGCAGCTCAACAGGCTAATCCTCCGCCTTGCAGCGCTGGCACTCCAGGTTCTAGTCCCGGTCGGGGCGCCGGATTCTGTCCCGGTTGCCCCTCTTCCAGGCCAGCTCTCTGCTATGGTCCGGTAAGGCAGTGGAGGATGGCCCAAGTCCTTGGGCCTGCACCCCATGGGAGACCAGGAGAAGCACCTGGCTCCTGCCTTCGGATCAGCGCTATGCCATTGGAGGGTGAACCAATGGAAAAGGAAGACCTTTCTCTCTGTCTCTCTCACTATCCACTCTGCCTGTCCAAAAAGAAAAAAGAATCCAAGTATGTTTGTTTGTTTTCTTACTCAGAGACCACCTGGGGTGGGAGAGCCTTGCTTTTATTACTGCCCCCCCCCCCCAGAAAGAGACTTGTGCAATGACCTAGCGCATCGGCTAGGAGAAGGGACCCCTGCACCCCTGCTGGCCCAGGGATCTGCACAGCCTGTTCACATACGAGCCAGGATCCTCACTGGTCTTCAACCCCGCCCAGGTGAACTAACTGACCCCAACCCTGACTCCCCTGGTGAATCTGAGACCAAAGAACAAAACCAGCCCCTTGGGGACCCTGGCACGGACAGCCAGAGCGTGCGGCAGGGGCTCACGGGTGCTGGCTCATGGCAGGGAGCCCAGCTCTGGGCCTGCTGCCCACCCACAGGCTCCCAGAGCTGGGAGGGCTCAGGGCCCCTCCGTGTCTCCTGTATTTCCCAGATGCCGTTCCTATTTCACGGGTCGACCTCCTGCCTCAGATGTGTACTTGGACCCAGCTTGAAACCTGGAAAGCAAAGGACCTGAAAATCACCCTTGCCCGGTCTGAGCTCTCCGGGTCAGGCACTCAGATCCTCATGGAAACGGGCCAAGGGGACAAGACGAGGCACCCACCCACACCCTGGCCCCTCAAATCTCTGGTCTGGCCATCTGCCATGCTGCCTGGGCGTCGTTGCCCAGCCCAGTCCCGACCTTAGCCCATTCCATTCTCCCTGATGGTGGTGCACATCCTACTACCCGTGTTACCACGGGCAGGTGAGGATACCTGGATGCCAGGGACGGCTACACAACCTGGTGACCCAGTGCAAGATGGCAAGGTAGGGCCCCGTGTTCACCAAGCCAGTATCTCGGGGCAGGGCGACAAGGACGAGGTGAGAATGACCCCCGGACCAACCAAAGCATCCCCGCGGCCCTCTGCATCACTGTGCCCGGCGCCCGCCACCACCACTGTGCTCAGGAGAAAGGCTGTAAGGGATGCTGACGGAGATCAGGCCAAGGTGAAGGACAGACCACAGGGACGATGGGCCAGGCTGCCGGCTAAACCAGCGCCTCCAAAGCCAGAACCCAAGGCTGCACAAAGGGAGAGAGGGCCCCCAAAGGGGAAGAGGAGCGGCTGACGCTGGCGAGGATGGGAGTAACCGCAGACCAAGGAGATGCCCCAATAGACTGGGTGCTGCAGCCGCCAGGTGTGTGTGTTTTTGATAACTGTGTACTTCTGGTGACTGTACAGCTTGAAATACTATTTTTATCAAGTTTTATAAAAACACAGGATCCTGTTTTCATTTGTTTTAAGCTAACCGCCCCCACCCCATTAAGAAGCTGTGACGGTGAAAACAGAGCAGGGGCCCTGAGTGACCGCACCCACAGTGTCCTCCAGAGGAATTTCTGGCTGGAGGGGTCGGGGGCTTTCTAGAAGAGCCTAGAAACAGTGCCCAGAGCTTGATGACTCAGTTTCCTTATTGTTCCCTACCATTGGTCAGAATCTTGCTTAACCACTCAGACTCCAGTATCCACCCGGCACCCCCAACCCCCACTCCACCCAGGCCTGAACCGCGCCCCTGCACTCTTGGGAAACCATCTGGTCTCCTCGCCCCATTGAAAAAGGCACAGTGGCAAATGCTGTTCCATTTAACAGGTGACCTTGCTGATGCTCAGAGGCCAGGGCATGAAGGCAGTGGGGAGAAGCACTGTCCTTCTACGCTGGCCCCTGTGATGTGGGGGCCTGGCAAGGGACTGCTCGCAGGGTCAGGTATGTAAAGCTGGGTTTTTTTTAAATTTATTTTATTATTTTTTTTATTTTTGACAGGCAGAGTGGATAGTGAGAGAGACAGAGAGAAAGGTCTTCCTTTTTGCCATTGGTTCACCCTCCAATGGCTGCTGCAGCCGGCACACCGCACTGATCCGAAGGCAGGAGCCAGGTACTTATCTTGGTCTCCCATGGGATGCAGGGCCCAAGCACTTGGGCCATCCTCCACTGCACTCCCTGGCCACAGCAGAGAGCTGGCCTGGAAGAGGGGCAACCGGGACAGAATCTGGCGCCCTGACCGGGACTAGAACTTGGTGTACCGGCGCCACTAGGCGGAGGATTAGCCTGTTGAGCCACAGTGCCGGCCTTAACGTCTCAAAAAAAATAAATAAATAAAAAATAAAAAAAATCTCAAGCCTGTAGGATGCTGGCAGTGGGGATGGACTGACTCTGGCATGCTAATAAGCCTGTGAGGGTGTCGGGAAGAGAAGGCACAGCTTTGAATGCAGCAGCCCGATGGGAGAGCCGGATTCACGGAGCTCTCCAAATCAGCCTCACCTGACATCAGCCTGTTGCTACTGACCAAAGAGACAGCATCCGTGACCTTGGCAAGACAAATACACCTGCCTCCATTTGCACGAAAGACGCAGCGTGGGACGAACACCTCCAAAATTATAGTACCAGAGGTGGGGCATGCAATTTGAAAATAATCCTTCCATTAAACCCTTCCCTCTAAAATACCCTTTTGTAACACAAAGATACACAATCCGTGCCTCTCTAGCGAATGCAGACTGCTCCGTGCCAGATTTTCTTAAAGTGAGAGTTGCCTCAACCATTCTTGTATATTTCTAGAACAAACAGCAGTGCCTCATAATAAGCAAAAAGCTAATATTGACCGAAGAGATCATTAATCCACAATTAAATACAATATTTGCTCTACAGGATGTAGTAACATGAGAGTCAAGCGTTCCCTACAAAAATGTTGCAAAATGACCCAGGGCTTGGCAGCCGCTGCCCCCGGCTCTGCTACAGTGACCCGTGTACTGTTTGTGGCTGTGCTACTGTGCAGCAGGCTGAAGCTTCGTGGGGCAGGTGTGCCCAAGCCCCCAGGCAGCCTGATGCAGGGTGGGAGCTGTCATGGAGGTAGGGAGTCCCCCAGGAGGTCCATCCCACTGGGGAATCCCATAGAGACCCCCGGTGCCATGCCTCAACCTCAAGCCCTGACGCCTCACATCACAAAGGGGGTCCTGATGCTCCTGACAGTGGGGTGTTGTTTCCAACTGTGCTGGGTTTTCCATTCTCCAAGCCCATTCATTAGTTGATGATAAAGGCCCACAGTCCACAAGGTCAAGGACGGAGCAGCATGGGACACGGTCAGTAACCTCGATGAACAGCCTTCTGCCACACCGCCCGGGAAACTGGTGACGGACGCCCCAAGAGCCATGGCTTCCTTCGCAGAGGAACGTCTCCCCATGTCTGGATGCGCGCTGTGTGACCAGAGGCCAGGCAGCAGGACTGGGAGGACAGTGGTCCCCAAGGCTGCCCGTGCTTCTCTGGCTCGAGTGCCCAGGCTAACCTTTCAGCTAAGAGGGGCATCTGCCTTGCTGTCCACGGCCCAGCTCCTAATCCTCGATGTCTTCTTGAAAAGACAAGAGGTCCAAGGAGATGTCTGGGCTGAACGCCATGAACGGCAATGTCCAAGAAGCTTCTAGAACTGTCTCCTCCTCCGTGTGCCAGGAAGGGAGAAAGGGGTGCCCTTCCCGAGTCACAGGGAGGCCTACAGGGGCTCCTGGGGACTCTGGTGGGCAGGCAGCACCTGGCACACGTGAGCCCAGCAGGCAACTGCAGAGACAGGCTGTTGGCAGCGGGCATCCTTGGTCTTGGCTGGCTTGTTGCACTCATCCCACAGGAAGCCAGTCACTGCTGAGCACCTACTGTCTGCACAGCTCCTCCTCTCATCCTGGGAGGCCAACTCCCTGCCCGAGGTCACACAGCCAATCAGCCAGCATTTGAACCCAGAGCAGCCACGCCCGGCTGCCACCCCTGCTCACTGAGCGTACCTAGTTGCAGTAGGCGGTCAGCACACTCCTGTCTTGGAGGACTCTCACGGCTGGGACTCCTCCGTGAGGCTGGCGCCTGCCACCACCACCACCACCCAGCTCCCTTCCCCGTGGGCACAAGTGGCCCCGCAGGCCGCCAATGTCTGCATTCCCAGAGCACATGCCCAGGTCGGCCTACTAAGGAGGATCCTGAGTTATTCAGCCCCTAAATCTGGGCCGTTGTGAATTTCCCCTCCAGCCACAGGCAAAGTCAAACTTTTCCTTCCCCCACTGTAGTGAACCACTCTTTGTTCCCTGTATCTCCCCGGCTCCGCCTGGCTAGGGGCCAGCTCTCAATTATTAATTAATCTGGGAGGCGCAGGTTGCATTCCTGGCCACCTAACCACTTCCTCCTCCTCGGCTGGCGGGGAACTGGTAGGCCAGGCCCTTTGCATTACATCAAGCGTCTCCCAACATCCCGGCCCTGTCTTGTGGCCACTGCTCCAAACCAGAGTTAAAAATAACAGCAGAAAACCCAAACACCCGTCAGTCCCCTTTCCCCAACTCCAGCCCCCAGTGCCAACCCAACCTGGTGCCACCATCCACCATACAGGCACCACCAGCCTTGGTTTCTCGCCTGTGAAATGAGGAGATGCCCCCCCCTCCATGCCCTCATGCAAAAGCTGCTGTGTCTGTGTGTGGGGAAGGGGTAGTTCTCAGGAACCAGGAAGGGACGATACCCAGACTGAAAGCTAAGGAGCTCTCTGGAGGCTGGCTGGGACAAAGTGCTGCTTCTGGCCCCACAGGAAGCCAAGGGCCGGCAGCTGGGGGAGTGGGGAGCAGCAGAAGCAGGAGCAGCACCCGGGTTGATTAAAGTCATCTGAGCAACTTCCAGGCTGATGATGAAGAGGATGGAAGCGAGGCCCCTCTTGGTCGGGGTCAAATCTTTGCACGGACGAACAGCCCAAGGGACTAAGCGACCAGCCTTGGTGTCAAACGCAGCCCCGCGACGGTGAGATCAGAGCCCAGCTCCCTTCCCCCGTACGATTCCACTGCCTGGCCCTCGGCTGAGCTGGATCCTGAATTCCTCAGTGTATCAAGGCCTGTTCCTCCTTCAGGTTCCACACTGGGATGGCACTCCCTGTCCGCGGGATCGCTGCGTGGCTGGTGCCAGCTCCACAGACGTCAGCATTAGGCCGTGAGACCAGAGAGGGACCAGGACGACAGCACAGCAGCACAGCGGGTCGTAAGCAAGGGTAACCACTGGTCAGTGCTGACCACTGCCACCCAGCAATGACCCTGGTCATCTTCCTCCCCCAGACCACACCCTGTGTCAGTCGATCCATGGGCAGCTCCAGGAAGTCAGCACCTTAGCAGACGCTCCAGGAAGGACCCCTGTGTCTTAGGCTCGGGTCCCCTGGCCCCTGGGCTGCCTCTGATCTAATAAGACAGATGATCCCACCCCAACTCCACAGCGCATGGACACCCTGGGGAGGAAGGGACACTTCTGGCTCCTAGCTTCCCCCTGCTCCCCGCAGCCCTGAGGCTTCGGGCTAAAGCACGCATACTGCCAAGATAAATTATTGTGTGCATACAATAAAGTACCATTAATGAGGACTCATAAATCTAGGGTTTGTAATAATTCCGCAAGCAGCTGGGCTGAAGTTGGGGGTGGGGGTTGATAAACAAATGCAAAATATAAATAAGGCTTAGGAGAACTGTTTATGCTACTCACACTGTATAAACAACGGGCGTACCAATTACAAATCGCTCTTATCTGTCCACTAAAGCAGAGCTCCAAATGACCTCCAACAGGAAACATTATCTGGTCAGCATCACAGCCTATGGTATTTGAAAGAAATCACAAAACCTGGTTCCTTAGGCCAGATCCTGTGCAGCCACCCACCACCCAATCAGCCAGCACCACTGAGGAGTCGGTGAGCTGTCCGTGTTCTCTGTGGATCTGGAAAGAAAGCCACATCCAGGACTTCCTGGATGGCCTGCTCTGGTAGCCAGGGGCCACCCTGAAGCAGCATCAGCCCTTGGCCTGGGCACGCTCACACGCCACCCAGCTATCTAAGAAGCCGTGTTTCCTAGCGCGTTCGGTCAGAGGCCCTGCCAACGCAGGCGTTCCCACGTGAGGGTGGGCAGGGAGGCGCCTGGCCCGGGCAGGAGCCCCCTGAGGCTGCAAGCCCAGCAGGTGAGCCAAGGGGCGGCCTGTGTGCAGCGGCCTCCTTGGTGGTTTACAAAGGAGTGAGACCCCAGGTGTCCCCCGTGGGACAGTCAACAATAACACAGACAGGTGAGGGGCCCGCAGACGAGGGTGGGCACAGTGGGGTGACGGGAAGCGGGCCGGGTGAGGGCGCGAGGCCATGGGGTTGAAAGGCTGCCTCCGTCCTGGCCGGAGAGGGACAGACTGCGAGGCCCCAGAGAGGCGGGCAGGGGGCCAAGCTGGAAATACCGAGGGCGGCTCCGGCGCGAGGAGCCGGCCCTGCCAAGTCGGGGAGGCGGCACTGACGGGGCCCTGGCAGGTTCCGGCCGGGCGGGTCCCCGAGGGCGCCGAGTCAGAAGCAAGCCGCCTGTGTCTCTGGGCACGTGGGGGCTGGAGCCACGCCAGGGAGACCCAGAGTCGCCAGTCTCCCCGGGGTGCCCTGGCCTGACACTGCCCAGCAGCCCGCCAGCCCAAGGACCCCTGGGGAATGGACAGCCACTGGGGCCAAGGCATTGACCTTGGGCGGGGCCGAGCCTCCAGGCCAGCAAACTGCTCTTCCCCCTCCAACCTCCAACTGCCAGCTCTGGGGTGCTTAGCAGCACCCGCTGGGAGCAGGGGCCTCTCTGCGGCACCCTCTGGGGAAGACTCAACCTTTGAGACAGGAAAGCCACGTGTATCGGCTGCCGCTTTCTTTTCCCTCTCCCACCAACTTCTCTGCACCTTCTCCTTGGCCTTCACAAACTGCTCTCAGGGAACAGGTGTTTAACACCCATGTAGGAGACCCGACTGGGTCCCCAGCTCCTGGCTCTGGCCCTGGCCCAGCCCCTGCAGCCACTTGGGGACTGAACCGGTACATAGAAGTTCTCGCCAATAAAATAAAAACGAAAATAAATTCATTATATCAGGTAAGGCCAACAGTACCACAGGGACTGGGGCCTTGCCACAGCACCAGGAGATGTGCACAGTGCCTTGAACCCTAGGGGTTTCATGTGCGACCCTTGGTCAACAGTGAGGTATGATGGGAAGTTTCCTCCACCTATCCATTTTTTTAAAAAAAGATTTATTTTCTTATTTGAAAGGCAGAGTTATAGAGAGACAAAGGGAAAGAAAGAGAGTGATCTTCCATCTGCTGGTTCACTCCCTAAACCGCCACAATGGTCTGGGCTGGGCCAGGCTATAGCCAGCAGCCTAGGGTCTCCCAGGTCTCCCATGTGGGTGCAGGGGCCCAAGCACTTGGGCCATCCTCTGCTGCTTTCCCAGGCGCATTAGCAGGGAGCTGGATCGGAAGTGGAGCAGCTGGGACTCGAAATGGCACCCAAATGGGATGCCGGCATAGCAGGTAGAGAGGGCTAACCTGCTGCTTAATGCCAGCACCCATCCATCCAACCGCTGGTAACCTGAGCATTCACTTGGCTCAACCCTGTCCCTCCTCAGGGCAGTCACCCTAAAACAGGCAGCCCTGTCTCACTTTAAAGAACCACTTCCTCGCAGCTCATTCTCCTCAGAGTCCCAGCATCGCCACCTTCCCTACCAACCCCCTCCTGACCACGTCCAGCCAGCCCCGGAGCTCTGCCCTGCCCGGGGCCTCGAACTTGTGCAGCTCCACCCAGAAACCCTGGAAGCCAATTCCCTGAAGGGAAAGAGTGGGTAGGGTGTTTTCAAGAACCACTCATTGTGGGTTTGGGGCCCCGCCAACAGAAGGGCCACGGGGACGCGAGACGGCCATTTGCTCAGGTGGCCTGTGGGCCGCGAGCTCCCCGGGTGCCTCCTGGGTGCCAGGCTGCGCCAACGCGGGCTCCCTGGAGGGCTTCGTCACTCTGTGGTGAGGGAATTCTGGAGGCTGAAGTGGGGCGGAAATAACAGGTACGTCGCAGGGAAACTGGGCGACGCTTATTTTTGCAAACATCATTCGTTCTGGTCACTTCCAAGTTATGTAGTAAGCTACACACACACACACACACATCACTTTTTTCCCTCAAACCAAAATAGCCATCCCTCCGACTGGAAGAACAACACATCCTAGCTGTCAGTGTGTAGGAAGCCCTGCTCTGCAGGGGGTGGTGTGGGGAGGGGGTGGTGGCTCCTAGTGCCCTGCTCTCTGTCGCCTGGGGAGTGCGCCCCCACTCCGGTGGGCCGCACGGGCGTCTTGGGGTGAGGGGCACACCCCTCTTGCATGGGCAGACACTGCAGGGGGCCATGGAACATTCCATCTAATAGCAACCTCATGTGTACTTCAAAACAAAACTGGGAGGCAGTTAGGGGAACGTAAAGGCTTCTTGGGGGACGGACGGGAGATCATTCAGCCCAACCTCTTCCTGTTACAGAGGAAGAAACTGAGACCCAGGGAGCAGAAAGCTGTCGGCCCGCGGGCTGGGGGCCTCTCAGCCAGGGCTCCTGCTTCTGAGCAAGGACCCTTGGTCCTCAAAGCCACCGAGGCCGAGAAAGCGAGACACAGAATCCTGGGGAACCCAGCCAACGCGGATTATTTTTGCAAAAACGGCCTGTTTGTTTGTTCTCGTGGGCAGCAGAGAGAGAGGAGTCTCCCCCCTGCAGCACTGTCGGAACAGCTCCCCGCCGGAGCCTGAGAAGTGACCTGCCCGGCTGGCCGGCACCACCAGCGACTCTCAGGCAAAGGATGTGCGTTGCAAAAATGGGGCAAAGTTTCCTATTCTGAAGATAACATTGTAAGACACAGGAAGTCTGCGAGCAGCGGCTGCCTTTGCCAGAAGGCCTCTGCACACCCGCTGGCCAGTGTTTCCATTGTACATTCTGGAGATTCTAGGACTGGGGGGGGGGGGGGGGGCAGGGGGTGCGGGGAAGTGGCAGTAGTTGCAGCCCAGGTGAGAGTCCAGGGAGGTGCTCTGCAGGCCCCCGGGCTCCCCAGCCCCGCTCAGAGTCCAGGCCACCTCAGTCAAAACACAAAAGGGTTCTAGAAGCCCCAAGTCGCTCCTACTTTGGGCTTCTGAGTCCAGATTCCCAGGCCCCACCCCTGGAGATTCTGATTCATGGGGCCTGGGTGGGGCCCGGGAATCTATGTTTTCAACCAGATTTCGGGGGCCCACCCCCTCCCCTGGCTCTGCTACGTCACGATCCTGAGCAGAGGGCTCAACAGCCTGGCACAGGGGTGGGAGGCCGGCTTCCTTGACGGAGACATGACAGGGGCAGGAAAGACACCAAACCAAACCAACTTCCTAGCATTGGACAGACACGGTCGGGTCCCAGCGCCAGGCCTGGGAGCTGGGCCGGGAAGGCGACACTCTGGAGCCATCGCGGACGGCCCTGACTCAGTGCGTCCGGGTGTGTTCGAGGACAGGCCTTTGGGGGGGGGGGGCAGTGTGCACCTCCCCGAGGGATTTGGAAGCAAGGACCTCAGTTCAAATCACAAGGCCGCGTCCTAGGCTGTGAGCCTGGGATGAACGGCCTTCGTTCCTCTGGGCCTCAGGCTCCCCGTCTGTGAAATGGGACCGAGATCATCCAGGACAGCGAGAAAGGGGACTGCAGTACGAACACGGCTGTGTCCTCCAAGCGCACCACATGTCAGGCACACACAGTTCTCACGACACGCAGACACAGTGGCTGTTACTCATTGAAGAAACTTCACAGGAGGAGGCAATAGGCCTCCTGACCAATCCAAGGTCACCAATTGGGGAAGAGGCGGTGCCAGGGTTCACCAACAGCCAGTCTGAGCCTTTTGCTCTCCCCCTGGCCCATGTGCAGCACCCAGGGAGGCTTCCCAACATGCTGCCTTCCTGCCCCTTCCCCGAGTCCCATGTGTGCTGTCCAGCACCCAAAGGTGTGCGTGACGCTGCAATGTACGGGCACTGGGAGGCCGAGGCTCATCTCTGCCCTCAAAGCTCCACAGCCAGTGGGGAGAAAGGACACGGCCACAAAAGGGCACTGGAGAGAGGGGACAGAGGGACATCAGACCCAGAGAGGGGAAGAGGGCGTGAGAGACCCAGGGACAGGGAAGGGCGTGGTGGGGGTCACTGTGTCACAGAGGTGAGGTCGCAGCCTGAAGCACCAGCATCCTGTATGGGTGTCAGTTCCGAGTTCTGGCTGCTCCACTTCCAATCCAGCTCCCTGCTAATGCACCTAGGATAGGGGCTTGGGCCCCTGCACCTATGTGGGAGACTGGCAAGAAGCTTTTGGCTCCTGGCTTTGATCTGGCCCAGCCCCAGCTGTTGCAGTCATTTGGGGAGTGAACCAGCAGGGGGAAGACCTCTCTCTCTCTCTCCCCTACCCCCCAGCCCTGTGTGTGTTTGTGTGTGTGTGCGTGTGTGTTTCTCCTCTCTGTCACTCTGCCTTTCAAATAAATGGATAAATATTTAAAAAAAAAAAAAGTGCCTGGGCAGAGACACACAGGCAGGACAGACAAAGCCACAACAGTGTCCTCTGACCAGGTCACAGAACTGCATGAGGGTAATACAGTAGAGGCTAGTGGGGGACCGTGAGCCTCTGACCAGCAGGGAGCACCTGTGCTTTGCTGTGGGCCAGGTGCCAAGCTGGGAGGAAGATGAGGACCTGAGAGGTTTCCCACAGCTTTGTGCCTGCAGACCCCAACAGGCCACCTGCTCAGTAGAGGAGGGGACCCTGCCTCACGCTTCCCCTTGGTGCCACCTGCACCAACACCTGGGTGTGATCTGTACCAGAAGTCAGCTGGATTGTGCTGTGCAAAGTGCTGAGTGCCAAAGGCGCAGTGCGTGTTTCTCCCTAGTCTTTATTTATCAAGTCTATTTAGATGTTAAGACACACTGCTCTCATTTTTAAAAATCCCAGGGGGTGAATGAAGATCTAGCACAGTACAAAGAGACAAGCACAGATGGAGGGATGGATGGATGGATGGATAGATGGATGGATGGATGAGTGGGTGGATGGACAGGTAGATAAACAAGTTTACTGTGATATTCATAATTCATCCATCCCCCTCCTCTTTCTTTCTCTCTTTTGTGTATTTCTTTGGGGGTTTGTCAAATTCTTTTGTTTCTATCCAACTGTGACTTAGATATTTCCCAACTACGTTATCAAGTACACAAAGATTCTTGATTCTTCTTACTGATTTTTTTTAAGGAAAAAGAGAGAGACAGACAGACAGGTAATGATCTTTCATCTGCCAGTTCATTCCCCAGATGGCTGCAACAGCAGTTGGGCCATCTTCCGCTGCATTCCCAGGCACATTGGCAGGGAGCTGGATTGGAAGTAGAGCAGCTGGAACTTGAACCAGCACCCATATGGGATGCCGGTGCTGCAGGCAGAGGCTTAATCTTCTACACTGTGGCATAGAAGTTACTGATTTTAACTCCATAAAGGGTCAGCAAAGCCCATTTTGGTCTGTTACTTGTTTTTGCAAACAAAGTTTTTGTTTTGTTTTGACTTAAAGTGCTGTGCTCATGCAGTAGTGTACTGTCAGTGGCTGCTCCCAGGCTGCAAGGCAGAGCTGAGTGGCTACGCCAGAAACTCCAAGTCCTGTAAGAACAAGAATGTTGCAATCCGGCCTCTCACAGAAAAGGCTCGCTCCTGATCTTCGAACACTACGCCTTCCTTTTCTTTAAAATGCATTTTTCCCCTGAAATATTACCCCTATTAACATTGCTTCACCCCCCCTCCTTCCCTCCTGCTCTCCCTCCCTTCTCTCCGTTTAGCACGGCCGAGTACAGGTTGAGTATCTCCAATCCGAAATTCTTAGGACCAGAACTGTTCCAGATTTTAGAACATTTGCATATACGTAACGAGGCATTCTGGAGCAGAACTCAAGTCTACACAAAATTCATTTAGGTTCCACATACACCTTACACACAGAGCCCGCTGGTCATTATATGCAATATTTCGAGTGTGCCTGAATTCTGACTGCAACCCTCTACATGAGCCCAGCTGTTGGAATTTCCACTTTGGGCATCCTGTCTGCACTCAGAAGGTTTCAGATTTTGGATTTCTGGATTAGGGATGCTCAACCTGTTTTTCTTTTTCCTACTCCCCTTAATTTCAACCTTCTGATACAATTTTGTTTAAATGTGTCTCTTCTAGATCACCACTTAGCTAGACTTATACAAGCACAAAGGGAGAGCTTTTCCCTTTTCATAGCTTATTTTAACACATTCACATTTATTGCTACATGTTTGTTCTTGCGGTACTGTCACATGTTTTTTTAAATTTACCACGTTTTTTCGTTTCCATCCTGCTGAGTTCTGGACTGTTAACTCTCAGAAGGAACTTGGCATCGAGAAGGAAGAAAAGGAGACTTCTGTGTTATCAGTATGTTTTGAACTTCTATAAAGGGAATATAACTGTCACTTATTCAATCACCTACTACAGAGTGTTAGGCATTGTGGTTAAGCCGCCACTTGAGTCATTCACATCCCACACCCCCATGGTTCGAGCCCCTGCTACTTGGTACTTCCAACCCAGCTTCCTGCTAATGGGCCTGGGAGGCAGCAGAAGATGGCCCAGACACTTGGGTCCCTGTCACCTAGGTGGGAGACCTGGCTGGAATTCCTGGCTCCTGGCTTCAGCCTGGCCCTGCCCTGGCTACTGAGGGCAGTGGGGAGTGAATCAGTGGATGGACGTTCTCTCTTTCTGTGACTGCCTTGCAAATAAATAAATAAATCTTTCAATAATAATAATAATAATGAATAATGCAGAGAGTTTTAAAGAAGCATGTACAAGGATCTCAATGATGAATATTCACGCAACAAGGGTTGCGGTCAAACTCTGCTACCCAGTGCCTCCACCTGCAACCATGCACCCAAGACGACACCAATTTTATGGAAGTGGAACAAATGTGGAATTTGCTTCATGGAGGCTTCCCACGCCCCTCCCCGGCAGGCTAACAAGGCCCCTGGGGGCCCGGGCCCTGTAAAAGTGCCCCGCCCCTCCCTGGCCCGTCAGGCTGCCACCACCAGGTCTGCAGGGAGCCTGGTCCCCAGTGCCCAGCCAGGGCACTCTGCTGGGCTGTCAGCACTTCCTTCGCAGTGGTGGACTTGCTGGCACCCGGGGCGTGTGCGCAGAGTGGCTCAGGGCAGGCCTGGCCACCCCTGTGTGCTCTCCCGGCTGGCCCCACCTTCAGAACTTCCTCTGGCCCTCTCCAGAATGCCAGAGCCACTCAGGACTCCCAAGAGACAGAAGGAGCAGGCCTGGCCTCACTCCCTGGGGAGTCAGGGAGAGACCCTGGCCCAGGGGCCACGTGGAACACCCCTCGGGACCTGCCTGGACATGGCGGCCCACCCAGCAGGGTGAGCTCTGCTCACCCTGGTGAGCTCTGCCTTCTGCCCACTCCCCGGAGTCCTCGGGGGCCTCTGTCACACAGCAAAGGGGGCAGCGTCTGCCACAGCCCTCAGCTGCCCTTCAAGCCCACAGCAAGGGCTGCCACGCGTGCCTCGGCTCCTCCGGGGCCCTACCCTGGAGTTTGGGGTTCTCCAAGGATTTTGGAGTTTCCCTGGATACCCCCGTCTACAGCAGCCCCGGCCATTAGGGCCTTATGACAGTGCTGGGAGATGGGGCCGACCACTGACACCGTATAGGTAGGGAAACTGAGGCAGGGCACGATTAAAACCAGGCACTCAAGGACACAGGAGCCAGTGAGCAGCTAAGCCCCAGCCTCGAGTCTTACACACCGAGTCTGGGTTTTCCCACGACAGGACTGAAGCAGAACCTCCCTCCAATAGGAGGGTCAAGCCCAAGCTCCCTGAGGAGGGGGCTGGGGTGGGGGAGGACTCTCCTCCCAAGGGGGAGGAGCCACACGACAGCCACCCTCATCTCTGCATGGGGAACAAGCTTCTCTGCTACTTCACTGTGTGACCCCAGGCAAGTTACCGCCCTACTCTGGGCCTTGCTGTCTCTGGCCCAAAGGGGCTGGACAATGGGAAACTCTAGTGTCCTGTCCGGCCTTGGCGGTCCAGCCCCTGGGGTTACTAAACCTGATGGAGGCTCCACTGGAGGGCTGTACCTGGTGTTGGGACCCCTCCCCCCCGCCCAGGGGTGGAAGTGGGGGGAGGAGGGGTCTGCAGCCAGGCGATGGAAAAACAAAGATTTGCAAGGGCTGGGAGTAAACACCGCTGTTGGCATGGCAGGGCCGGCGGAGCGGCTGAACGAGAATCCCGAAACCGTTAAAAATAGGAAAAGGAACGGTGCAGTTCACATATTTTGCAAAGCTAAGTTAAACCAACATCTGTAAAAAATATCCCCGTTAAACGGAATAGCAGGATTTCATTAAGTAAATTGCAAGTTGGCAAAAATTCTGAAAGAAAGGGGAAAAGCCACGGGCTGGCCTGTAATTTAAACCTCATTCTAACTGTGACAGCGTGACTGCAAAGGGCTCCGTTTCCAAACGAAAGGGAAAAAATAAAATCAAACCTAAAAACAAAAACAAAACAAAACAAAAAAAAAAGCAAGCCTCCTGCATGCCCGGGCACCCCCTCCCGCCAGCTTCCAGGGACCCACAATATTTTCAGTAATTACTATGTTCCCTAGTTTTCCCATGGATACAAGCGAGGGACCGGGAAGGGGGGTGTGGGAGGAAAAAGTGAACAGTCAGTCACCATTGTCACCTCTAATTAGGTTCTTATTTATTTATTTATTTATTTTACCAAAATGGCCTGAAGCACAGAACTCTGGGAATCTTTTCCTTCCTCCAAGAGGCCTTTCTGGTTAACCCCACTGTGGGCTCCCCTGGCGTGCGGCCCTGCAGGCGGGGGTGGCCTCCCCACACCCCCCAGCCAGTGCAGCCCAGGGTAGGGGGGCTGGCTGGGGGGGACCCCGCAGCTGACCTCGCCCCTCTGGGAGCCTCAGTGCCTCACCTCTAAAATGGGGTGATGCCCACCGCCGCCCTGCCCACCCCCTTGAGTGCGGGGGTGGGTAGGTGGGACAGGGCGACAGGGACCTGGGCAGCAGCAGCGGATGGGAAAGCACCTTGCAAAACAGCCTGCCGGCGAGCCCCAGGGAGGAGCTGGAACCCGGGCAGGCAGGGAGGCGGCGGCTGCAGGGACCACGTGAGGGGCCTGCCCTGTACCCCATCCTCTCGCAGCCCTGCAGCAGCCCCTGGGCTGTGGGGGACAGGGTGCAGACTCCAGCAGGGCAGGTCCTTACAACTCATCCTCTTCCCTAGCAGTGGAATACACAAAGAGCCTTCCTGTTAACCCCAGCATCTAAAACACATGAGCTCAAGCCAAGCCATCTCCCCCACGCATGCAGCAGTGCCCGGAACACTGCAGAAACCTCGACGCTCCTCTCCCCGGGGAGGATGGAGACACTGAGGCTCAGCACAGACCGCGACCTGGCCCGCGGTCTGTTGGTTTGGTTTCAGGGTGGGGTCTTAGTGCAGAGTCCCCAGGCTCAGCTGTAGGCTCTTGGTGAGGCCAGATGCACCCCCACCCAACAGGCTCTCCTCACCGGGCTTCCTGCTGCTCCTCACTGCCTCACCCTGACCTTTGCGCTGTTGCCTAAAAAATACAGAGACCTCAAGGACAGGCATTGGGCACAGTGGCTAAGACGCTGCTTGGGACACCTGTATTTCCCACCGGAGGGCCTGGGTTTCAGTCCTGGCTCTGCTCCTGATGCCAGCTCCCTGCTAACGTGCACCCTGGGAGGCAGCACGCGAGGGCTCAAGTTGCTGGGTCCCTGCTACACACACGGGAGACCCGGATGGAGTTCCTGGCTCCAAGCCTCGGCCTGGCCCAGCCCCACTGTTGCAGACATTTAGGAAGTGAACCAATGGGTAGGAAATCCATCCCTCTCTCTCTCTCTCTCTCTCTCTCTCTGCTTCTCTGCCTTTCAAATAAGTAAGATAAATAACAAGATAAGTAATAATAAAATAAGTAATAAAATACATAATAAAAGTAAAGAAATTTTAATGGATTTGTAGCTCCTAAGCTGCTGCCTGAGGTTGACAGGTGCATTTCCCTGCGCCTCAGTGAATCCACCTGTAAAATGGGGATGAGACTCACTCGTGCCCCTCCCCCCACGACTATAATGACGCAGGGAACCGCTGTGTAAAGCGCCCAGTCCGAGCTCCACAGTTAGGAGGCGTCTTCCTGCACGATGCTATGAGGCCCTGCACTGAGGGCGCTCACTGAAACCACCACCCAGGATGAGGAGAACAGATGGACCGCACCCACCTACCAGATACCACCGACTTCCCCCGGGGCCCTGGGTGAACCGTGCACGTCCACGCGCAGGCGGAAGGGGGTCAGGGACTGGACGGCTGCCTGGAAGAGGCCAGGGAGAACCCTGAGAAGCTGCAAACTGCAGGCCCGTCTTTCTGCAGCCCGAGGAAGAGCCTGCCCCGGCGCCAGGGCTGCTGACGCTGCGACCCTTTGGCAAGAACACGTTTTTGCCTGACCCCCGCCTGTGACCAAGGTCCATCCACTTCATAAGAGCGGCAGAGGCCGAGGGAGTCCCGAGGACACGGCAGACAGGTGGACGCAGAGGAGGCACGAGAACCGGCCCATCTCTGGGGACCAGACAGCACCCAGCAGGGAGCATGCCCCCCGCCTGCACGGTCAGCTCACCCTCCTGTCTCCCCGGGGGGATGTCCTTCACTGAGGTGGACAAGAGGGCCCAGGCACCCAACCGCACGTCACTCAGAACCCACAACAACCTGTGCTCCCAAGCACCCTGCCCGCTGCCCATGGGGGCTGCTATGGTGGGGGCACCAAGAGCAGGAGGCTTGAGACGCGAGGTCCCTGATGTCTCAGGCTCATGTGCAAGACCTGGACCAAAGGCCACTCAGGGATTTGGTCCTCAAGACCAGCACGGCCAACTCCTGCTTGCCCCTGTCTAGGGCCACCCAAGGGAGCTGTGAGACAGAAGGAGGGGAGAGAAAGGAGGGGGCCCAGAGCAGCAGTGCCCAGAGTTGGGTGACAAGGAGGAGCCACTGGGGCTCCTTGCAAATGGCCTGCCTCATGCAAAGCCCAAACCTGCCCCTCTCCCCAAAGCCAGAGCCACACAAGGGCAGGTTGGGGCATGAGAAACTGCGAGCCCTGTGCACCTGTTCCCCAGGCACAGCTTCTCCCGGGACCCCCAGCCCCATCACCTTCCCCACATCCTGGATCCTGAAAGTGCCAAGATCTCCACGGGCCTCAAGGGCGTTTGTGGGAGGTACCCAGGAGGCTGTGGACAAGTGAACAGCAGACAAGAGGCTTCAGAACCTGACCTGTGACATCTCCCCTCGCTGGATGGGGCCCACTGACATCACCTGCAAAATGACAAGAACTAAGCCACCTTTCCCAGGGTGGCCGGGCACGAGAATTCAGCAGGGCCACATGCCTGAGGCACACAGCACACGGCAAACATGGCAGTCATCCTCTGCACCCGCTCCTGGGATTCTCCTCTGATTCTCTGCCCAAGCGAAATGCCACCTCCTGCAGGAAGCCTTCCCACACTCTCCCAGCCACCTCCTACTAGGACTGCATAGCAATCTGTCCAGAGCCTTAGGACCGCTTTGGTTTGTGTTTTTACTTAGGTGTCTGCTTCTAGGAAGCAGTGCCAGAGCGGGTGGGATGACACGGGGCCACCTGCCCTGGTGGCAGGACTCAAAGCCTGTGCGGGCATCACACTGCAAAACCAGAGCCAGGGTCACACCTGGCCTCCAATGCAAACTGTCTGAGCCCCAGGCTGGGGTTGTCCCCAGAGGTCTCCCCCAGCAACGTCTGTGGCCCCCCAGAGAGCGGCAGGCACATCACAGCCAAAGCTTCCAGCACCAGCCTAACTGTCGCGAAATGGCAGAAAGAGCCCAGCGCAGGGGGCCTGAGACCCAGCCAGGCTGCCTGCTCAAACGTGGATCTCACCCATTTGGCCTCCCACAACGGTGTTCCTGAGAAGCAAGCGAAAAACTAGGTTGGAAATTGCTTAAAAAAAAAAAAAAAAAAGAAGAGGTATCATTAAACACAAAGAATTTTTATTATGTTGATCAGCAACCATAATAAAAAGGACTTTGCGCAGCAGGCTCCTGCGAAAGAAGTAGGAGAGGCAAGGTGGCCACGCAGAGCCCAGCTCCTGCCTTGGCCCTCAGTAAGTCTCCCTGTGTGACTCGGGGAAGTCACTGGTGTCTCTGGGGCTGTTTCCGCTCTCAGCGAAACAAAGGCTGGCCGAGCGCCAGGGCCCCTCCAGCTCTGACATCCCGCGCGGTGTCCGGCTCCGTGCAGTGCTGGGGGCACGCAGCAGACCACTTGGGGGGCCCCAGGGAGTCCAAGCTCCTGACACAATGACCTGGAGAGAGGCTGAGGGACACGGCCCCAGAGCGAGGCCGGGCCACCTCCTCCTGCTCGCTGGCTTAGACATTTGCTTTGACCTTGACCCTGGCCTGTCACATCAGGAATGCAGTGAGGCCCAGGGCCACAGGAGGGGGTAGAGCGAGTGGCCCTAAGGGAACAGAAGTGGGGACAGACACCTTGTGGGCATGTGTACGTCCCAGGCACCTGGCACTGTACTGGCACCCACCCCAATCAGCTGTCAGTGGGTTCAGTCGCTTCCCTGGAGTCACGTGCCAGAGAGGCCGAGCTGGGGCTGGGGGCTCCCTGCTTGTGTTTCTCCAGAAAGAAGCGAAGTGCCTCTAGGTCTGAGCCTCCTCTGCAGGGCTGAGACGGTCGGCACCACCCTCCTCCGGCTGTGGAACGGGACCCAGCGAGCCGCAAACGCGGGGTCTGACCCTGTTCTTATTCTGCAGAGAGCAGGGGTCCTTCCCAGCAGACCCGGGCAGAATGAATGGAACACCCGGCGGGGCTCTGCTCACAGCCCCTCGGCCCTCCTCACTCAACGCCGGGGCAGACACCTGCTGTCGCGTGGGGACTCGGCCTGGACGCTCGGGGAGGACTCTGGAGGGCTGGGTTCACACCCCAGCTCCCCCCCCCCCACTAACTGCGCTGGGGGCGCCATTGCTTCCCAAGCCTCCAGCTGCTCACGCAGGTGACAAGCTTCACACTCCCCGCACCGACCTGCAATCCCCACTCTCGGCCTGCTGTCTCCTGGGGCAACCCCACTCCTCCCCACCTCAATAAACAGTGTTTCGCCTCAGGATCTGCTCCTGGGAACACCCAGACTAAGAAAACCTCCCCTTGGCACCAAACGAATCATATCCTAGCCAAGGCCAAGTTCCTCGAGAGACGGGAAGTGTGGGGAGAACAAGGACTGCGTCTTATCTGCTCTGTACCCTGCGCTAGGCACAGGGCCGGGCTCCGAGGAGGTGCCCGGGAATGGAGCAAACGCACTTCGAGTGAGTCACTCGCTGAGAACTTGGTGGCCACAGGGAATGTCCCCGTCTTCTGCGAAGACAGAGGGTGCTCGTCCTTGTCCTCAAGGCACCTCTGGTCCAGCTGGGAGATGGGGTGGGAACCAGTTCGTGAAGACACCCACAAAGAACGCGCGACTTGAGACCCAGGGTCTGTCCTGGTCCTGGATCTGACACCTGTGCCTACCAAGAGGTGACCGGCCCACAGTCACATGGCTTGTCCCTTTCCAGCTTTCAAGCCCCTACAGAAGGACTGTGCAAAGACCCGGAGGTGGCCACCACGCAGGCGATCGATAAGGGGCCAGTGGTAAATGTCCAAAGAGAGGATGCAGGCGTGAGTGCCATGTGCACGCCCCGTGCGCACACACTAACCTCAAAGGGCAGACAGCGGCCAAGGCTGGAAGCCGGGCTGCGGACACTGCCTTTCCCGTGTGTCTTCCGAGCCAGACCTCATCTGTCAGCAGGCCCTCGCGGCTCCGCTGCCCGGGCCACTCTGAACAACTGTCCACACACAGGTTGCATGCCAGCTCACGGAAAGGGGCGTCACGTGGGGCTGGCCTCTGCAGACACCGCCCCAGATGAGCATCTCCGAGTCCCCGGACCCAAGAGGATCTGACCAGGTACCCCTTCCACCAGGCACTGAGCATGTGGGTGGTCCCAGAAAGTGCCCAAGGATCACTGTGCCCCTGGCTCCTGGTGTCCTGGGACCTACCAGGGCCCTTTTGGGGTTTTTTTCCCCCCAGGACAAGAATTTTTAAGCAAGGAGCACAGTGAGGTTGGGGGACCCACCGAGTTAGAGGGGGCTCTAATCCAAGCCCCTCAGCTAACAGGGGACAACCTGCGTCTCGGAGAGGGTGGGCAGCAGCCCCAGGACTGCACAGCTCTGACCGAGTCCCGGTCTCCCCTAAGCCTCTCCCTGCAGCTCTACAAGGAAGTTCCCGCGGAGTCTCCTTTTCCTGATCATCTTGAGCCGAAGCCAGCGAAGGCGCAAACCTGGGGTGGGGGTGGGGGGCCGGGGGCGGGAGCGCAGCCCCCTCCCCTGGAGGAGCCCTCGCCGTGGAAGGAAGCAGCGAGAGGTTCAGGTGGCAGTTCAAACGCCAACGTTTCCAAGATGAAAGTATGCGATTCAATTAAATGCTGAAATAGTGTTTTCTCATACTAAATCACTGAACCGTCTGTGCATTCCTTAAATTTCTCAGGGCACTGTTCATTTTTATTTATTGTTGTAACCCAATGCCCTTAGCAGCGTGAATGGTGCTATTCGAAGGAAACTTGTTTTGCAATGGGGCAAGTTGTCCCGGGTCTCTTAAAAGGCTCCTTATGTGCGTGGTACCTGGGCTCTGCTCACAATCTCGGGCTGTGCAGGCAGGACTAACTTTCCATTTAGCATTAGATTTTCCAGGAGCCTGTAAACAGCTCCTCCACACAACCCCTTTTGATATTCAATTCTTCCTTGATTTTTTTTTTTCTCCCTAACCACTCTTCTCTCTGAGCCTACTCCTTATTAAAAAAAAAAAAAAAAAAAAGAAAGAAAAAAAGAAAGAAATCACCAAGCACACATATTTTTTCAATTAAGCCATTCTTGGTGCCAAAATATATGGATCCCACTAATAGCCATAAGTAATCTTAAGGTCTTTTCCCCAAATATTTTGATTATTTTACAAATCCCCCAAGGAATGTGCTCTTAGGGTGATTTATGGAGCCCAGTGAGGCTCGTGACTGGGGGAGGGGTCTGGCTGCCATGGGACAAGTTAGGCAGTGGGAGTGGCTGGGTGTACTCCCCAGCACTGCCAAGGGCCAGGGCACAGGGGAGGGGGTGGGGGGAGGGGACGTTCCTGGGGATGCTGCGGGCCAGGGGCAGGGTACGGGCTTGCACTTCCTACTCAGGACCTGGTGGCCACAGCTGAGAAAGTGACCACCACAAATAAAACTCTGGTGTCCACTAAGGCCTAAGCGCCTTGCCCTTGGTTACTGCAAGTCATCTTTCAACTCATTTTTTAATAATGTAGAGATGACTATGGAGAACACCTGGCCTCTGAGGCAAGCTAACCTGGCATTTGAAAACTCTCCAGGTGAGCTGCCAATGGCTAGGCAGGCTCTGTAAACAGCCCATGGAGCCCCTAACCCCCACGGAAGACTCCAGAAAGGTGCAGGCCAGGGGCAGGAAGGCTTGGTGTCCCACAGGGGAGGAGAGGCGTCTAGCCAGAGCCTCTGGCCGATGGCAGAGCTCTGGCCGCAAAGGGCAGGTGTGGCGCTAACGCAAGGCTCTGCAGGGGCAGCCAGAGGTCCACGGCCCATCCTCACCCCGCTGGCCTGGCTGTGCGACCTCAGCGAACCAGGCAGCCTCTGGCTGAGCCTCGCTGTCCCTGCTCGCCAAGCGGAGGTAAGAATTTCTGTCCTCCTGGCTCGATCCTCCCAGGAAAGATCAATTGGATCAATTACATTAATTGGATTACTCGCTGTTAAAATGAAAATCAGGCCAGAAGGAATTTGGTGTATTAGTTCTGTTAGACCAATAACTGGCACGCTAAATGTCCACGTACAGGATCCCAGAAAGTGGCTTCTGCCTACCCAGGGGCTGACTTTTCCTCCACAATGAGATTAACCCTTCGGAGCCGGCGCCTCTGCATCCCTGGACCGTAGCCTCCCACTGTGGGGGATCCAGTCTGACCTGAGCCGTTTGCGAATCCACACACGGAGGGGACAGGGAGGGCTGCTGGACCCACTGTAACCACATCCAACACAACCTCGCCCAAGACAGGCGCCTGAGCACTGTAACATCGCACCCCCAAGGGCATCGATCAGCCACAGCCGAGCCTCAGTGCAACAAAGATACGAAAACCCCGGGCAGTCGGTGGCTCAGCCCCACGGACAATGGGGTACTGAAATGGCATCTTCCCCGAACAAGGGAGAAGCTGTCCAGAAGCAGGTATGCAGAGATCCCATCCCCCCAGCCCTGCTCCAGCAGCACCAGGGACCCCCACCCCCACCCCACCCCAGCACAAACCCTGAGAGGAAGCTTCTGCGTCAGCTGCAGGAACCACAGGCTGAAGTCAGGATCCTTAGGGATGAGGGACAAAGAGCTGGCTGGCCTGGGAGGGAGACCTTTCACTGCCAGGGACCAGGCACGTCCCCTCCCATGAACTGTCCCCATGCAGGAACACACTCTGTGGGTCACCCTGACTCCTGAATGCTTAAACAGGACAGGCGTCACCGAAGTCGCATGGCTCCTGCACCCCGTTCTCCCGCCAAGCCTGGCATTCATTTGTCACAAGAATCTTTTCTCACCTGGGAGGCCCAGAAGGGGGCAGGCCGAGGCTGGTGAGACCAGTGCCAGCCTGCTCTATCTCCCGCGGCCCCAGCATCCTCCAGCTGGTTCCCGGGGCGCCACGGCTTCTTATCAGGGCCCAGGGCCCGCCAGCCAGGCACCAGCACACATCCCACTGGCGCACCTTCCGCCCGAGCAGGGCCTTTGTTTGTGGCTCCACTCTGGCTGCGGGAAGTGGGGCGCAAGGGAGGGGTGGGGGTGCCATGGGGCTGCAGAGGAATGGCGAGGGTCCTCCGAGCCTGGTGCCACGCGATCCTCACTGGAGGAGGAGAAGCAGAGGTGGAGAGAGCCCAGACAGCACAGAGCACCACCCACTCGGCAGCTGAGCAAGCAAGTTGAGGCCAGAGAGGACATGGGGCTTGCCCAAGGCCACACAGCCCACGGCGGGGTCGCAGAGCCTGGGCTGGGACTGGCTCTCTAAGCGGCTGCTGCGCCAAGCGCCCTGAGCAAGTGGCATCGCGCTTCTCACGCTTGGTGTCACAAAACGGACACAGCACTCAGACGGCGAGGCTGCAAGTGTTAGTAAAAGGGCACAACCTTCCACACCCAACACCATCCTAGGCTCTAGCCACAACCAACCATTGCTGGAAGCCAGGTGACTAGATGGCCCAACCACAGGTGTCAGCTCCACCCCCACCCTAATGGGATCCACCGTTTTCCTACTTCCCTGCCCCCCCAGCAAAGGTTTAACAGGATCTGTTTCCAGCACACTTGCTCTCCCTCTCCTGATTCCTCTCTCTCTCGCCTGCTCCCCCTGGCCCATGGGGCTTCTCCCACCCGACAATAAACCCTTAACTCCGGCGTTTGGTGTGCTTTGTGGCAGCCTTGCAGCAAGTCCAGTCCAGCGCAGGGGACAGTGTGTTGCCCAAGGACAGGTGCCCCTCGGGGAGCAGGCCTTTTCCCCCTTGCCTTAAAGTGGGGGAGAGTTTAGGGAGAGGAGCTGAGAACTGTTTTAATGGCGGAGAAGGGGTGGGATTGGCGTGGGGGTGGGCTATCCATGGCTGCAAAAGATGGGCTTGGGGGTTGAGGGGCTGCAGGGCTGGGCTAGAGCTCCGGGTTTTAAAAAAAGCAGGATGTTCGGCTGGGGCCTCTCTCCTCTCAAATAAACAATCTACAACCTCATTCAAAACAGGGGCATGCTGGGGAGCCCTGGTCACCAGATTTTCATAGGGGGGAGGGGGCTGGGGTGCCACCAGACTCCTTGGAGGGCCCATGGGGCTCTCCCCACCTCCATCCTGACCAGGGGCCCCCAGGGCAGCTCAGTGAGGCAGCGCGCAGGCAGGTCCCACCCCAGGCTCCCGTGCAGAGCTTCCCAGAGGAGTGGTCCCCCGTCCTCACCCCCACCCCCGTTTTCTTGCTGGGGTCTGGAAGCACCCCGTTCACAGCTTCCCGGCTGCATTCTCCCACGAGCCATGTTCCTCGGCGGTGCTGATGGACAAGGGCCCTGGCCTAGGGGGAGGGGGCCAGCCATAACTCAAGCGCTACTCCGAGGCGGCCGTGATCGGCATCTATGGCTGGACCAGGCAGCCAGGTCCCTCGGTCCTCCCAGGCTCCTGGACACGTCTATGAAGCTGCTGGTGGCTGGGAGACACTCGCCAGCTGTCCTCACGCTGGTCACCTGCCCAGCCCAGGACGAAGACCCGGTCTGGATCTTCGGTAAGGTTTCCCAGTGGCCAGGCCCTGAGCAGTCACTCAAAACCTGGGCGTGGCCTATTTACCAAATGCCTCCCTTCCTGCGGCAGGAAGTCGCTCCCAGAGCAGTGGTTTTTGTTTTTTGGGTTTTTTTTTTTTTTCCAACTCTTTCTGGGCTCGTGGTTTGGAAACAGCGCAGGGCTGTGAGCTACAGGATCCGGGCCCTCTCCTCCAGGGCTGCTGGGACAGAAAACGGATACAGCCTTTCCGGAGGGCACTCTGACCTTCAACGTGCGTGGCCTTTGACCCAGCCAGCCCAGATCTAGGAATTTAACCTGAGGAAATAACCAGCAGAGTCCACAAAGACGTCGGGCTGGAGGATGCACGCCAAGCGGCAGTGTTTACAATTAAAGGAAAAAAAAATCCCAGCCATGACCTAAACGGCCAGCCCCGGGATCGGCTAAGTAAACACGGCTTGGGCCACAAGCTGAAATACTAAGCAGCCGTCACACACACACAAATCACACAGAGGACTCGATAACTGAGGAAATGTCCTCAACGTTGCTAGGAGGAAAGAAGCTATAGGTACTTTTGAAATCTGTTTACTTGATTTATTTAATTCTTTTTGAGAGGCAGAGAGAGAGAGAGCGAGGGAGCGAGCGAGCGAGCTATCCGCCGGTTCACTCCCCAAATGCCCACGACAGCCAGAGCCAGGCCAGGCTGAGGCTGGGAGTTGACCACCCAACCCAGGTCTCCCCTGTGGGTGGCATGGATTCATCTCTGTAAGCCACACCTGCTGCCTCACCGGGTGCACATTAGTGGGAAGCCGGAGTCAGGAGTGGGGCTGGGACTCGAATCCAGGCACCGGGGTACAGACTGTGGCCATCCCAACGGGTGTCGCGAGCGCAACACGCACTGCCCGCCTCCGTGTGTGCTTGTGTGGCTCGCTCCCTTTCACCTGGGCAGTTATTATCTCACATTTCCATGTACTCGAGGACAACAAAAACTAACATTCCAAATAGCTAAAGTAATAATAGGATTATTTTATTGCAGGATGGTAGAGTTAAGGACCATCGTTTGTCCTTCATGTTTTTCTTGTTTTCTAAATGTTCTGAATTAATCATCTGTCTCTTTTTTGGAAAGAAAAGAGAAAAGAGGAACTCTCGGCTGAGCCTTGGGCCTGGCTCCTCTACGGCTGCTGCTCCGTGTCTCTGGGAGCCCCCCTCTCTCATCAGTGATGGTAGCTAGAAAGACACACACCCATCTTACAGACGCCAAAACTGAGGCCGCTGCTACCCGTCCAAGCTCCACCACCCCAAGAGAACACAGCCCGGGTCAGCCTGCTGAGATTGGGGTCAGAAGGGAGACCCTGGGAGAAAACGACCCCCATCCCCACCCCAAGCCACCAACCCCACCGCTCTCCCACTGCAAACTGCTGGGACTCTCAGAATCCCCCGGGGAACAAGCACTGTGGGGTCTCTGGCTGGTGGCCGTGTCTGGTCCCTTTGTGTCTTCCCTGGGGTGACTCGTGGGAGTGCAGAGCCAGGAAGGACCTGTTATTACACAGACATGGGAACTGAGGCCCACGCGGGGAAGCGTCACAGCAGCCACTCTGGAATGCAGAACTCCAGGCACAGGTTTCGGGGCCAGAACGGTGGCCAGTGTGACCCACCTGGCTTCCTGAGAGGAGGCTGGGGGCTGCGGGCAGGCTCAGGCGGGGTGAGCCCGAGAGCCAGCCACTTACCCCTTCCCTAGAAACGGGATCAGTGGGCAAGCCTCACCCCAGGAGGAGTGTCCCAGCGAAGACCACCCTCCACCAGGATGGGAGCCCCCGTGCGGTCTGCAGGGAGCGGAGAGCACAGTGGGGGAAGGAGCCTGCCCCCCCTTTACGGACAAATCAGGAACTAAAGCAACTTATCCCCCCACCCCAGACTCGGTGACTCCCTCAAAGGCCAGTACGTTAGGAGGTAAGGCTTCCAGGCACCCCAAGTGGCTCCAAGAAAAATCTGCAGAGGCCGTGGCATGGGTGGGGTCACAAGGACCAGCGCCTCGGGCCCTGGTGCCTAGGGCATTGACAGAGCCCCGTGGGACATCCCTGGACCTGTGTCATGGCCAGGAGCTGCTCCAGCTGCCGCCCAGGGGCCACCGGGCCTCGGTCAGTGACTGCTCAGCAACCCCAGAAGGGAGGCCAAGCAGGTCAGGGGGGGAGACAGGGCTGTCACGCCCAGCGCAGTCCTAGGCAAACAGCAACCTCTCCTGCAGTCCCGCTCCTCCTCTCACTTCCTGAAGGTGCTGAAAACCTGCTTCCCTCAGCAGGAGACCCCAGCCAGGAGGGCAGCCGTGCCACCAGGTTCCCAAGGGTCTGAGTCGGCATCCCTGGGGCTCCCACCTGCAGCGACCCCAGGGGCACAGGTGGCCTTGGGCACGGGCGCTGGTAGCACCACACTGCATACACGCCAAGAACCGGTCAAGCGGTGAATCTGATGTTGCATGAACTTAATCTCCACTTTAAAAATTTACCACCCCCATCCCCAACAGACACAAATGCACACTGCGGGGGCCCTACAGTAATTCGGTGGCTCTGGGCCCGAGAATCTGCATTTGACACACGCAGTAGGAGATGACGGCTCCCATCCAGAGTTGCTAACTCCACCCCAGGACCCTGGTCTTTGCATAATATTAGGTCTGAATCTTACAGACCCTCCCTCATTTTACACAGGGGGAAACTGGGGAGCGGACCGGAAGCTTTCACAGGATACTAATGAAATGCAAAATGCATTTCCCTGAAAGCAGGGTCTTCCACACACCCCTGGAGGAGGTCTTTGGCAATCCAGCCCCAACCGGGTGCAGAGGGGTGGGGGGTTGGAGGGGAGAGCTGGTGGGACAGGGCAGGGTGGGGGACCTTTCCTACCTGGATGCCCCAGCTAACAGCCACAGAGCTGAGACATGCGGCCTCTCCCCACCTGGGCCGGCAGGAACCAGAAGGCCAGAGATGGCGTTGTTTCTTTTTTTTTTTATTGTTATTTTTCAAATACGAATGATTTCCAGCCGGAAGGCAGAAGGATGAGGGCCACTGGAGGCCTCCGGCCGCCGGCATCCCGCCAGCCTCATAAATGTCTGGCAGCTGCAGGGAGACGCAGCTCATTGCTATCGAAATGAGCTCGTTACTGCTAATTTCCCTGGCTCACCAACTGATGCATCCAGTGTGTTCCTGGATCTCCAAAGCCGTTCCTGCAGCCACCCGGGGAGGGGGGGGGGGGGGATCTGAGAGTCCCGCAGCGTAGGCGGAACTCCGGGGTGGCCTCAGTTTCCCCCCCACCACAGTGTGGGCAGAAGCAGCGGCAGCGGCAAAGGCAGCCCATTCAAGTGTGGGCGGAGTCGGCTCTGGCACGGGTCAACCATTACCCACGGGGCTGCTGGTTCCTGGCGCCCAGAGCAGGGCTCGCTGCTTAGCAAGCACCCACCGCGGCGGTGGCAAAAGTACTTGGCCCCTGGGAGCTATTCTCTCTTGTGGTTTTCAACACAGCCAGGCAAACAGGTCGTGATGATCGCCCTTGTTTTACAGAAGAGAAACCAAGAGTCAGACGGGGTAAGGAACTTGGGAGAGGGCACGCAAGGCTGAGACTGCAAGCGAGACACAGAGGCTCAGCACCGCCCACACGCAGCAGGCACTGGGGCCCAGAAGTGGCCCTGCCAGGAGAGCAAAGAGGACAACAAGTGCCCTCTGTCCTCCCTGGTGCGAAAGGGTGACAGCACCCACACTGGGTGTCACCTTCCCCGCAGCTGGCCCAGACCTGGTCACAGCACATCGTGGTGAGAAGACCCCTGGGGTGAGCCAGCCCCAGCCTGCCTGTGGCAGATCCCACCTCCAGTCTGGCCTCCTCCTCCTCCTCCCACCTGGGCGGCCAGGTGCCCAGCTGGAGCTCAGAAGCCAGCCCTGAGCTGGATCCAGTGCCGGGAACAGAACGAAGCCACCAAAAAAACCCCCAAAAAACAAAAAACAAAAAGCACCTGTGTTTATGAAGAGCACTAATGACATGGGGAAAGTCATGCTGGGGAGAACAGGTGGGATGCAAACTATTCTTTTTAACAGAAGAAAAAAATGTAAATGAAGTAAAAATATTCTACAACGGTGGCCGCCTCTGGAGAGTCGGGGATGGAGTGCCCTGCCTGCGTCTCCTAACATTTTCCATGCTTTCTAGATTTTCCATGAGCTATATGCATCTTCTGAAAACAAAAGCAAATAAGTAGGTTTGAAGCAAACCGGAAGGGTGCCACCGAGGTCCCTGCCCCTGCCCCTGGCATCGATTAGCCCTGCACACCCGCGTCCCTGAGGGGCTCCTCCCAGAGTGCTGTGCAGGACGAAGGGGCCCTGGGCTGGCTGTTTTAGAAAGCGAGGGTAAGCTCTCTGTCCAGGAGCTCTGGGAAGAGGGATACAGCACCCCAGATGTCCAAAACCACCTCCTGTGTCTCAAAGGTGGCCCACAGGATGGAGCAATGCCCCCCTGGGCTCCATGTGCAGCTAGTAAGGGCCTTAGCTAACCTGCAGGTGAGAGAGGACCACAGAGAAAGACGCCCGGGAACACAATGCAAGCACTCAGTGACAAGAATATTCCCAGCTCCTGTCCAGCACACCATGCTCCAACGTGCCCCACTGTGTGGCCGCCTTGCTCCTCCTCCATTTCAGTTCGCCAGTCTGAACCTGCACTCTGGCCCCCCACGACGGCCACTCCCACCCTGCCCCTGGGAGGGGTCTGAATGGCGGAGTCCCTCCCAGGGCAAAGCGGGAGACACCGGGAAGCTAGGGAGGTCCAAAGGGGAAGGCTTTCTAACAGGGAGGGCAGGGGAAAATGGAATGAAAAGGCAGGGTGATATTTGGGGCACAGGAATTTTGACATGCACGCAGTCTGACCGCAACACACATTTTCTACCAACACTCTGAAGGCTCCTCATGGGGCGTTAGGCAAGGAGGGCAGGAAGGAACAGGGGAGCTCCTCGGCCAGCGCATTGTGACAGGGTGGACATCCGGGCTCAAACAAGCAACTGAGGCACGCAGAGGAAACGGGGCAATGCGGGGGGGGGGGGGGGGCAGGGCGGGGGGGCTGTCTGTCGCTGGGCGGGACTCTCCTTTCACGTGCCCTGCCCCCAGTTCCTGACCCCACATCAAGGACAGAGCCCCCTGATTGCCACAGTCAGAGTCTTCAGGCAGAGCCCGAGCGTGCAGAACCTCGGCACAGCCCCAGCGCCGAGGCCACAACATGCACCTGCAGCCGTGTCCTCAGCACTCTCTCCTGTCCTGGGGCCATCAGCCACACTGGAGCAGGAGAGCCACAAGTGCAAGGGGCTGCTCTGTCTGTCTCTGTCCCTAATTGTTGATACAAAAATAACTTTGTAGCATGCATTTTCCACAGGATAAAACACAAGGCTTTAAAAAGCCACTCTCGGGGGCCAGCGCTGTAGCATAGTGGGTAAAGCCGCCGCCTGCAGTGCCGGCATCCCGTATGGACTCAGTTCGAGTCCCAGCTGTTCCACTTGCAATCCAGCTCTCTGCTATGGCCTGGGAAAGCAGTGGAAGATGGCCTTAGTTCTTGGGCCTCCACACCCATGTGGGAGACCCAGAGGAAGCTCCTGGCTCCTGGCTCCTGGCTTCAGACTGGTGCAGCTCTAGCTGTTGCGGCCATTTGGGGAATGAACCAGCAGATGGATGATCGATCTGTCTCTCTCTCTCTCCCTCTCTCTCCCTCTCTCTCTTTAACTCTGCCTTTCAAATAAATAAATAAAATCTTCTTTAAACAATGAAATAAATCTTACAAAAAGAAGATGGTCAGTGTTTACTGCAATGGTTTAAAAAGCTGTCTTGTTAATACCAAAGAGCAAGTGCCCCAGGAGGCTGCCCCCGGCCTCCCACCCAGCCCCCGGGAGAAGCGGGGTGCGCCCCTCACTTCCGTGTTCACCCAGAGCGGAGTTCTGGGAAGTGGAGGCTCAGCTTGGGCTGGTTGGGGCTTGGCTGCAGGGCCTGGATTTGCCACAGGGGCCTTTTTCCACTCGCCCAGGCCCAGAGCTGGCATCGCGCGACTTCCTGGCTCACTTGCTTGAATTTTTTTCCCCCCTCTTTTTATGCAAGTTTTTATAAATCTGTTTACCTTTTGGCTGCAAAGGACCTAGGCTCCATGCAAACAGGACTTAAGCGCC
The DNA here is from genome assembly GCF_033115175.1 of Lepus europaeus. Taxonomy (NCBI): domain Eukaryota; kingdom Metazoa; phylum Chordata; class Mammalia; order Lagomorpha; family Leporidae; genus Lepus; species Lepus europaeus. Next base: position 88,633,912 of record NC_084837.1, on the reverse strand, counting down.
AGCCAGGAAGAGGAGCTGTGGGAAAGGGGGGACCCTTCTGGCCACAATAGGGTGATGAGGAAAGGGAACCTAGCTCTCCCAACAAAATCCTTCCTTCTCCCTCCAATTCATGCCCCTGTGCCAAATGCCTGCACCGTGCCAGGCGCTGCCATCAGCCATGGTCAAGTATCCAAGCGGATCCCTCGTTCGCTTCCGCTCAGATGTAGAGCTACTGCCGCCGTCGGTCCCCGAACCAATGAAAGGCGGGGTGACAAGCCCTGCTGGGGGGGTCATGGCAGGCTCCACAGGGAGGGTGACACAGGTAGGAGGCACAGGAGGATCCAGCTTGGTGGACAGAAACAGCCTGGAGGGGCTGCCAGAGAGAGGGACCTGAGAAGACTGAGGTGGGATGTTTGGGGTGGGCCCCACGCCCCAGACTGAGCCATGGAAGAATGCCAAACGGGGAAGTGGACGCCAGCTCCTAGGGCAGCCCTGCCCCTGGCCTGTGCCCACATGTGCCTGGCGCCGCAGCGCTTTCTAGGTGGCAGAGGGTCGCTCGTGGTCTCTGGTCTCTCCTCCCCATGTCCACGAACCACAGCAGCACTGAGTCCAACAACAACAACATCACACTCGCCTGCGGGGTGTGAAGGAGGCCTGGGAGGAAAGGAGGGGTCTCCTTGGTGTGGGGTGCAGCACACCAGAGGGCTCTACTGGCCAGCAGCGTCCTAGTGGGGCCCTGGCCAGAAGGTTCACAAAACATCTTTCACCCATGATGGCCCAGCCCGGCTGGAAAACCACCCATGTGTGCAACATCTCATGTAGACACCCAGGGCGGAAAGGACAGTGACAACCAGCCCTTGTGAGCCATGCAGTGGACGCTGCCACATCCCCTGGGTCCTTGATCCCTAGCTACCTGGCGTTGGGGGCTACGGGTTCACAGATGTCCCTTTACGTGAAGAACTGCCCTGGATCAGGCTAGTAGGGCCCACAGCACGGGGGTGAGAGCGAGCCCACCAAGGTGAAGTGACACAGGACAGGAGGCTCATCCTCTTCCCCCAAGGTGTGACTGCTCCGGAGGCCCCTTCCTGCTCCAGGGCCCCCACCCCTCCACCCCGCACAGGCTGAAGCTGGGCTCCAGCAGAGACTACATGCTGGCTGCCCGGTCCTACTTCCCTCCCTGCCTGCTCCACAGAACCCTCCTCTCCCCCCATCAGGAAGCCCCGAGACCTCCAAATCCCCGTCTCAGGCCCTGCTACTCAGGACCCACGCTGAACCAACTCTCACCCAGATTCAACAATTATCGTGGCTTTTGCCACACTGGCTTCAATTAGCCACTTTTATTTAGTAATTTGGCTTGTTTGGGCTAGACTACCTCATAGAATTCTCCCCTCCATCGTTCATTCCATATCTCTAAAAAAAATCCCTGGTGTCCCCCACAAAGGGGAAGGCTCCTGCGGGACACAGAGTCATAACTCGTAGCAGTGCCAAGGAACAGAGAGCAGAGGCCAACCAGGTGGGCGCCAGGCCAGCCCTGTTGGCTCCAGCCCAGCCCTGGACTATGGCACGGCTGTGTGGCCAGCAGGCCACGGTCATCCCGCCTCCCACCTCTCTTATGTGGATCAAGAGCTCTGGACAGAGGCTGGCATCCTTGTGGGGATGCTGCCGGGGACTAACTGTCTCTCTGTCCTGACGGGGGGATGGCGTGGAAAGACCAAGCTGCTGGCCAAAGCCCTGCCTACCCTGGCTGGTCACTGCCCCACAGAGCCTGCTATGGTGAGGGGCTGGACAGGCAAGCTGATGGTAAAGTACCCCCACGTTTACCATCGCACCCATTTTTAAAGTGGACTCTTTAGTGGCAGCGAGACCATGTCCAGTGCCGGCGCTATGGCGTAGTGGGCAAAGCTACCGCCTGCAGTGCCGGCATCCCATATGGGCATCAGTTCGAGTCCCGGCTGCTCTACTTCTGATCCAGCTCCCTGCTAATGGCCTGGGAAAGCAGTGGAAGATGGCACAAGTGCTTGGGCCCCCCCGCACCCACGTGGGAGACCTGGAAGAAGTACCTGGATCCTGGCTTCAGCCTGGCCCAGCCCTAGCTGTTGCAGCCATCTGGGGACTGAATCAGCGGTTAGAAGTTATCTTTCTCTCTCTTTCTGTAATTCTGCCTTTCAAATAAAAAAATAAATCTAAAAAAAAAAAACAAAAAACAACGGCACATTCCCAATAGTGTACAGCCACCCGCACTACGTACCAAACTTTCAACTCCCAAGGAAAACCCCAACCCAGTAAGCAATGGGTTTGAGTTTGGAGAAACTTAGAGCCACAGCATCTTCCCTGGCTCCCTGGGAGACTGACAGGTGAACAAAACCTACAGGGGTCGTGGTCTTGTCACCTGTTAGATGGGACAGCTATTTAGATGGGACAATAGCTGTTGGATGTGCAGGCTGAAAGCGCTTCCTGGCCTGTCACCCCAAGGCCGAGCAGGGGCTCCTCGGCCCCGTCACCCTCTCTCCCTGCTCCTCTCCTCTTTGCTTCCTGGGCTGCCTGAGGTGACTCAGGCCAGAGAAGGCTGCTGGCCGCTCCCAGACGCAGAGCGACCGGAGCGAGCGCTCGGGTCCAGTGTTTTCCCCAGCCATGGCCAGCAGTGCTTCCAAACCCGAAACTCACAAAGCCTTTAAACTCCGCAGTCAGTACCTCAGGGTAAGGTCAGCCAAAACCCTCATTTCCAAGCACGGTGCTTTTATGCTTTGAAAACAGCCGAACGTGAACCAGCCACTTCAGAGGGTCACAGCTCCCAGAAGGGCTTTGGGCTTCCTGGCTGCCAGCACCGAGGGCCACCGCTCCAGCCTCTCCCTCCCTCCTGGCTGCAGAGCCGCTTCCCAGTCGCTGTGCCGGGTTGCCCTACCCGGGCCAGACCAGGGGTGCGGGCCCAGGCGTGGGCATAGGACATCCGCCCTCTAATCTGCCACTGTGCAGCCCCAGGCAAGCACCCCGTCCTCTCAGCTGTGACGGACAGAGAGGGGTCCCCCGAGCCGAGGACTCCGCTCTCCTCCCACTCTCCGATCCTGCGTGTGCGTGAAAGTCCGGGTGCCCCAGTGCAACAGCCTCTGTGGCTGTCCACTTGCCAGGTGGACAGCACACGGACACCCAGAGGCTGCGGCAACTCACCCAAGACGCCACATCTGTCTCTGATGGCCTAGGGAACATCAAGGGACAGGTGCGAAGTTTCTGTGCCTCTTCCTCTGAAGCGTGACACCCAACACCAGCATCCGAGCCAGGAAGTCCCATGTGTAGAGGGCCAATACAGCAAAATCCGTGCATTTCTACACACTCGCAATAGAGAACTGGGAAGTGTGGCTAGAGCACTGCTCATAACAGCACCAGGAGACCGGGATGACGTAGCTATGAATTAAGCAACAACACCCAAGAGACAGTGAAAACTACACCATCACTGATGACAGGAATCAATACCCAAGCTCAGGGGAGCTTCGAAAAACTTGGGGGGAAATGGAGCAGAAAGAGAGGTGAGGAGGTGGGTACTGTGGCGCAGTGAGGTAAGCGGCTATCTGGGACACCTGTATGCCCCATCAGAGTGCCCGGGACCCGGCCCTGCCTCCACTTCCAACCCAGCTTCCTGCTTACCGCCCGGGAGGAAGCACACGATGGACCAGGTGCGCAGGCCCTGGACACCATGTGGGAGGCCCAAGTGAAGTTCCTGAGGTTCCTGGCTCCTGGCTTTGGCTTGGCCCAGCCCTGGCTGTTGTGGGAATTTGGGGAGTGAACCAGCAGGGGGAAGATTGATCTGTGTGTGGTGTGTGTGTGTGTGTGTGTGTGTGAGAGAGAGAGAGAGAGAGAGAGAGACTGACTTTGACTTTCAAATAATAAATAAAACCTTTTTCAAAAAAAGACAAGTTGGGGCCAGCGCTGTGGCACTGCAGGTAAGGCTGCCACCCATATGGGCGCCAGTTCGAGTCCCGGCTGCTCCACGTCTGATGCAGCTCTCTGCTATGGCCTGGGAAAGCAGTAGAGGATGGCCCAGGTCCTTCTAGGGAGACCCGGAAGAAGCTCCTGGCTCCTGGCTCTGGATAAGCGCAGCTCCAGCCGTTGCAGCCAATTGCAGAGTGAGCCAGTGGACAGAAGACCTCTCTCTTGTTTCTCTCTCTGCCTCTCCTCTCTCTGTGTAACTCTTTAAAATAAATAAATAAATCTTTGAAAAAAAAAAAAAAGCTAAGTTTATTTGAAATCCATGCCTTTGGGCTATGGAGAGCTACACCAAGGTCATTCACTAGAAGATTCAATATTGTCCGAATGATAATTCTACCCAAATTGATCTACAGACTCAATGCAATCCAAATGGAAACAACAAAAGGTCTTTTAGTAGAAATCAACAGCTGATTCTAAAACGTACATAGTAATGGAAATGCCCAGAACAGCCAAAACAACTGTGAAAAAAAAAAAGCAAAGCTGGGTAACTTATATACTACCTAATTTCAAAACTACAATAAGCTACAGTAATCAATACAGCATTGTGTTGGCAAAAGGACAGACATATAAATAATAGAACAGAACAAAGAAGCCAGCAAGAGAACCACACGTATTTACATACAATCAATAGATTTTTGATAAAGGGACTAACATCATGTGACAATCTTTTCAACAAATGACACTAGGACAACTGGGCCTCCATGTACTATAAAAAAAAAAAAAAAAAAAAAAAACAGGCCCACAGTCACACCTTATATGAAAACTAGCTCCACATAGCTTACAGATGCACATGCGCAGCCTAAAACCACCTGTGGGTGTGGCAGTGCTCCTCGACATCAGAACATTCAGAGCAGTGACTGATAAGCGGAGTTCTCACAAAATTAAAGCCCTCGATTCTTCCAAAGAGTCCACCAAGAAGATAAAAAGACAAGCTACAGAAGAGGAGAAAATGTGTGCAAAACACACGCCTTTTCAATGGCTGGTGACTAGAACATATAAAGAACTCTCAAAATTCAATAAGAACAGAAACAACTCAATATTTTTAAAATATGCAAAGATTTAGACATTCACCAAAGAAGATGTACAATTCAGCATGTAAAAAGATGTTCAACATGAGCATTAGTCACTAGGAAAATGTGAATTAAAACCACAATGAGATACACCTACTAGAGTAACTCAAAAATAAACCGACCATCGAGTGTTGGTAAGGATGTGGGTGCAACTGGAACTCCTGCAGAGGCTACTAGGGCTGCCACACGGGACAACCACTTTGGAAAACAGCTTAGCAGTTTTCCACAATTAAACACACCTTTAACCAGCGTCCCCACAGCCCTGCTCCTGGGTACTCACCCAAGGGCACTGACAAGCAGGTTCACACAAAAACCCGAACACAAGTGTTTACAGTCAAAACACTGGAAACAACCCAAATACCCATCCATGCAACAACCTGGCTGACTCTCAAGGCAACACAGAGTTAAAAAAAAAAAAGCACAAAAGGCTATTTTCTGTATAATTACATGTGTAGAATATTCTGGAAAAGGCAGATATAAGGACAGAATTCAGATCAATGATGCCTAGCAGCTGGGGACTGGGGAAGGGCTGACCACAAACAAGTACCAAGGAACTTCGCTGGGCAGGAGGTGATGGAAAAGTCCTGTGTCTTGACTGTGTGACAATTACACAGCACTGTGCACACATTCACACAACAGGGGTCGGCGCTATGGCACAGCAGGTTAAGCCGCTGCCCACAGTACCGGCATCCCATATGGGTGCTGGTTCATGTCCCGGCTGCTCCACTTCCAGTCCAGCTCTCTGGTCATGTGTCTGGAAAAGCAGTGGAAGACAGTCCAGGCACGTGGGCCCCTGCACCTACATGGGAGACCCAGAAGACGCTTCTGACTCCTGGCTTCAGCCTGGCCCAGCCCTGGTTGCTGCAACCATCTGGGAAGTGAACCAGCAGATGAAAGCTCTCGCTCTCTCTCTCTCTCTCTGAAATTCTGTCTTTCCAAATAAATAAATAAATCTTTAAAAAAATTCACACAACAGCACATCTTCAAAAAATATTCACGTAGATTGTATCGTAATAAACCAAAACTCACAACAGCGAACCTCACACACGCTCATTAGGGCTTGTCTTTTTTTTTTTTTTTTTTTTTTTTTTGACAGGCAGAGTGAACAGTGAGAGAGAGAGACAGAGAGAAAGGTCTTCCTTTGCCGTTGGTTCACCTTCCAATGGCCGGCGCGCCGCACTGATCCGAAGGCAGAAGCCAGGTGCTTCTCCTGGTCTCCCATGGGGTGCAGGGCCCAAGCACTTGGGCCATCCTCCACTGCCTTCCCGGGCCACAGCAGAGAGCTGGCCTGGAAGAGGGGCAACCAGGACAGAATCTGGCGCCCCGACCGGGACTAGAACCCGGTGTGCCGGCGCCGCAAGGTGGAGGATTAGCCTATTGAGCCGCGGAGCCAGCCAGGGCTTGTCTTGAACTCAGGACAGGACAGGATGGAGGAACATTCTGGCCCAGGGAGATGAAGGGACTTACTCAAGGATACAAGCTCTGGAGTCAGGCGGACCTGGGTTCAACCCGTTATGCCACTTGCTAGCTTCCTGCCCCCAGAAGATAACTTCCTTCTCTCCTCTGAGCCCGTTTTCTCAATAGGAAGTGAAGAGGGGCAGAGGTTGTGGTCACTGTCACGTGGGATGTTCGCATGCCATATGGGAACACCTGGCTCAAGTCCCGGCTACTCCGCTTCTGATTCAGCTTCCTGCTAACTAGCTCTCTGCGAGGCAGTAGAGGATGGCTCAGACACTTGGGTCCCAGCCACCTAGGTGAGAGACCCAGAGGGAGCTCCAGGCTCCCAGCTTCCGCGCAGCCCAACCCTGGCCATTAGGGGCACCTGGGGGGAGTGAACCCACACGAGATCTCTGTCTTTAAGTGGAGGTAAGGAGCACTGTGTGCAGAACCTGCCTCATTAGGGCGGGATGAGCTTAAGGAGTAAGAAACAGGGCCCCACACGCGTGGTGCTCAAATCCAGCCACTCCGATCATACACCTTCTGCCATTATCGTTGTTACTACGAAAGAGTCAGGACCGAGTCCCGGGCAAGGACGCCAAATCATGTCCTCCTGCACGAGCGGGGCCATGCCAGCTGCCAGGGCCACCTGACTGGACGCAGGCAGACCCACGTCCCGCCCAGAAGTCACCCACAGTCTGCCAGGGGACATCAGATACTCCCAAAGTCAACGAGATGAAAGCCACTAAAACGGGCCAGCCACGAGGGAGGCCACTGTGGGTGGTGCACTCCCCAAAGGTCCCGGAAAAGGACGGCTTGTAGCGACCCTCAAGGACAGATCAGATGCCACGAAACCCAAGGAGAGCAGTTCTAGGAAGGGAGGAACCGACTTCTCCCCAGCCGCCCAGCCCATGCTTCCATCCAGCCCTGGCAGGAAGACGGCGGGCAGCCCTCAGCCTTGGCCTGTGCTTCCGAGCACGGCCCCGTGCCAAGCGGTGGCGTGGGCACAACAGCAGAGGATCCGGGCACCCCCTGGGCCCCTGCATCTGGGCAGGAGGCTTGGTCCGGGACCACGGGCTCTCACGGCCCCCCTAACACTTTTTTCCGTGAATCTGAATTTGGGTTTGTCTGGGGAGTGTTTTCCTAAGCCCAAGTGTTTTTCCTGCAGGCCAGGCTGCCCCCTCCCTGCCCCCGCCAGCCTGGCCCTGGTCTGCAGCCCCGGCCGGGCCGCTGAAATGCTGACGGGCTGGGCCCGGGGCCGCCTTTGATGCACGGCCCCTTTAATAAGTTATTTCCGTGGAAAACCCTGGTAACTCGGTCGTGACTCAAGCCCATAAACACCTGCAACCCATCAAAGCACCCAAGAAAGGGAGGGGTGGGCGAGCGAGGCAAAACCCCTTACGGGAACTCGCACACCGCGCCTTCCGAGGGGCTGGGGTCCTGCGCCGGGGACGCAGCCAGCCCTGGGGAAAAGGGACCGTGTCAGCCCTCAGCCCCGGGGTCCGAAGCCCTGAAGGACACACTGCCCGTCTGTGTGTCCCAGGGACAATCCCGACCCAAGATTTACAGCCCGCAGAGGCCAGCTCGCCGGCTGCTCCCGGGGTCCGGGAATGTCATGTTTTGGCTACCGGTGAAAGGCCCAGTTTATTGGAAACACACTTCTTTTCCAATGTTTAGTTTCCTTTCACTCTTTTCTCCTTTTTGTTTTTCCCAGAGTGCACTGCCCAGGGCCTCAGAAAGGATACAGAGCTGAAATGCGGTCCTGTCTCGGGGGTGGGGGTGGGGAGCGGGGCCGCGGGGGCCCCCATGTTGTCCTGGTGGCTGCCTCCCTGCAGGCCAAGGACCCGGGTGCGGAGGGGAGGGCCGGGCTCTGCCTCTCCTCCCTACGTGGGCGGGATGAAGCAGAGCCCCTCCCACCCACCCCCCCACCCCCCCTCAGGCACTGTGGTCTTGGAAGGGCCTGGCAGGGCTGACCACACATACAGCGTCGTGCCCAGCAATCCACTCCTGGCCGTACACCGAGGGGGAGAGAGAGGGGTGTGGTCTCACTACTTACTGTCATATCATGAGCATCAGTGCCCGCATGGATGCAACATACCAGTAGTCACGGCACCTTCTCATAGAAGGTTCTCTACCGGTGAGAACGAGCCCTCTACCACTAACCCGGGCAGTACAGACAACTCACACCAGTAGTCACAGCACCTTCTCACAGAAGGTTCTCTACCAGTGAGAACGAGCCCTCTACCACTAACCTGGGCAGTACAGACAACTCACACGCCTCCTGCCGACAGCTCTACCCAGGACGATCCTATCCTGCTGATAAGTCTACCCACGGCAGTTTCGTTCTGCTGAGTTAAAGAAGCAAGTCTTCAGTGGGGTGGGCGAGTGGCCAGGCCGTAAAGGTGCCACTCGGGATGCCCGCGCCCTCCTGCCTGGGGTCAAGTCCCAGCTCCACTTCTGATTCCAGCTTCCTGCTAATGTGCACCCTGGGAGGCAGCAGGTGGTAGCTCCAGTTCTTGGGTCGCTGCCACCCCCGAGGGAGACCCAGGCTGAGCTTTGGGCTCCTAAAGCCCCAGCTGATCCAAGCATCTAGGGAGTGAACCAGTGGAGGATAGATGATCTCTCTCTCTCTGTCTCTCTCACTCTCTCCTTTCTCTCTCTCTCTCTCTCTCTGTCTCTCAAATACATGGAAATAAAATAAATGTTTTTTAAAAGGAAGCTAGATTGTGACAAGCCCCCAGTATATGCCTCTATTCACATCAAGTTCAAAACTAGCAAAGTAGGCTATGTGGTTACAGGTCAAGACAGAGCTGTTACCTGGGGGCAGAGGGCCATGGTTGGAGGGAATGGGCACAGAGGGCCTGGCTTTTGAGGTCATTTCTGCTTGCTCATCTGGGCTGTACAACACAAGAATGCTCACTTTGTGGGAACTGTTCTTTGTGATAGACGACACGTTATGCACCCAGGAAAAGCAGGCACTCAACAGGCAAAAACCTCTGCACTCTGCAGCCACACAAAGCTGTTCTACAGTCCACTTCATCCACCCATCAGAGGGATTTCTGGGACACCTACCCTGGCTACCCCAGGCAAGAGCCCAGCTCTCTCCGAGGGGGCATTCAAGGCCCTCCTCCCGAGAGCCTTGCCAGGACCAACCCCACGTCCAGCACCAACATCTTCACCTCTCCCTGCCTCTGCCAAGCGGCTGCCCCGGCCTGTAGTGCCCTCTCCCTCTCCCCCACCTCCTTCAAGCCCAGCCCTGAAGCCAGCAGCCCCCGCAGCCCCTCAGGCAGTGGCGTTCTCCCAGCTCATGCCACGCACTGGGAACAGCACGGACCCTGCCATTCTAGGGAGGATTCTGTTCTCCGTCTTTGCCACCAGACCCTCGAGGGGAATCTTCGTACAATCCTGGCTGATGCTGGATTCCCAGCTCACTCAGTTACCATTCGCTGTTCCTTAGCCATGTGCTAGGCACTTGGTATTCAGACCCTAGGGAGGCGTCAGGGCAATGAGGGAGGCACCGGGCTCCAGCAGGCTGTCCCCAGCTTTCCTGGATGTCACAGAAAGTGCCCCTTTGCTAGAGACAGTGCAAGTGGCCACAGCCTCAGGACGAGGGGCCCAGATGCCCAGCTTTCACGGTAAGTGTCGCTTTACTCACTCCCAAACTGTGCCTCGTCAGGTATCACTTTACCCACTCCCAAGCTGTGCCTCGTCAGGGAACTGGAAGTTACAACCTCCACTCTGCCAGGGGGTGGCAAGAACTTGACGTGGAGGCGCTGGCGACCCTTCAGTGCTCTGGCACAGCTGGCTCCAGAACACAGCCCCCAGCCAGGACAGCGCGCATGGAACAGGCTGCTTTAGATGCCTTGTGTGTCCTCCTACCTGATGGAGAAGGTGACCTGGCCGCTCTGAGCCCTTCCAGGTCCATGTGGACCCTGGTTCTTAGCCCAGACCACACATTCAAATCATCTGTGCAATTAAAAAAAAAAAAAAAGCCCCAATGCCTGGACCCACCTCAACCATTTCTGGAATGAGGTCAGCACTCTCCAATAGCTCTTCAGGGGAGTCCAAAGGTTGAGAACCACTGAGTTAGACCAATGGACCCACCTTACAGATGGAGAAGCCAAGTGGAGGCGCTTAGAGATCACTAAGGGATGTGAGACAGAGCCAGGACTAGGATCAGACGGGGGTCCCCTGGCACCCAGCCAGGGTGGATGCAGCCTTTAGGCTGGGAGGGAGTGCCTGGGACTTCCTGTAGCCTTGGCCCTGGGAGGCAGAGGGGCACCCAGCAAGAACAAGGTGGGGTCTGTCTCCCTTGCAGACCGGGGGTCCTCCCCACGCTCCTCAGCTGCTCTCTCAGGCCAAACAGCAGCAGAGGCCCCAAAGACTCTGCCAGCCAGTGCCCCCAGCCCAGGTCATAGTGCCCTGGGCCTGAGCCCGACAGGGGGCGCTGAGAGAGTGGGGGGCCATGGAGATGCCATGCCTTCTTGGCAGGGAGGGTGGGTCCTTGACAAGTTACAAACACAATCCCAACACCTGCTGCAGGACAGGCCCCGCCTCAGAGTCAGGCTCCCCCCACCTCCAACATCTGCCCTTGGGAGCCACTTTGCAAACAGTATCCCCTCTCCTCCAGTGGTCTGGGGACAGCCTGGGAGTGACTGCACAGCCTCCTCATTCGTCAAGGCAGAATCCAGGGCCTAGAGTGGACGTGTGGTTTGCACAGGACCACACACTCGTGCAGTGACAGGAGTGGCACCTGACCCCTGAGCCAGGGACCTCCCCTTCAGTAAGGCAGTGGGCAGGAGAGCCAAAGAACAAAAATGGAGGGTGAGGGGAGACACAGGCTCGGGACCTCCTGGGCCCACACAGCCGACGGGCTGCCGCTGACAGCTGTCTGCAGAGGCCGGGGCGGCTGAGCCCCACCCCCTCTGACCACATCTGCCCAGCGAAGCCGCTCACCTTGGCTGCCCCCAGCCCAGGCCAGCCCCTCCAATCGCAGGCTTCTGTAACAAGAGCCCACCACCCTGCCTTCTCCCCACTGTGGCCCCTAAGGCCCAGCTTCCCTCTGCTCAGCCTGGCATTAACCCTGGCCCTGACAGCTCTCAGGGAGACCCCTATCTCTGGGCTCCCACCTCTGCCTCTAGAGATCAATTAAAGTCTTGGCAAGGTCACCTGCGCAGTCTGGGCCGGCGGCTTTGATGTCCATTCCAGACGGGAGACCTCGGGTTTTCCAAACCCAGAGGTTTCCACCACGTGGTGAGGGTAGGGTCCCTCCCTCGGGCCAGGACCGTCCCTGCTTTGCCTGGCTTTCGCTAGCTAGGGGTGCCAGGCCCTGGCTGGGGAGCGGGGAGGAGGGGGAACAAATATCAGAAATTCTTTCCACCAAGGGGAACTGGAAAAGTGATGCGTCTCTGCTTCCCTCGGCGGCCAACGGCCAGGGAGGGAAAATGTTTAATATAAAAACATCTGACAAAGTACCTTCAGGATATATTTTCTGCATCAAAGAAGTAGCTCTTGGCAACAGCCACCCGCCCCCGACAAGGAAACGCTGGCGCGCGGCTCCCGATGGTTACAGACACCCGGGGAGCGTGTGCCAGGGGGGACAGTGGGAGGGCGGGCCGTGGGGCCCTGCACACACATGCTTGTGATCACGCCGCTGAGCCCAGGTCCCCTCGCAGAAGCTGCCCGTTCACGGGGCGACACAGGCCGCCGAGGTACAGCGAGGGCAGGGTCATCTACCTCCACTAGACAGGCGCTCGCAGGAGCCCACCCACCTGCCGGCTCCCTCATCACTCCTGTTCCCCCAGCAGCCAGCCAGAGAGCAGAGCCAGGCCGGGGACCTGGTGACAGCTGTTCCCACTGAGCCTCGGGTACCAAGGACGCAGAAGGCCTGGTGCTCACGGCCCGCGGTTGAATCCTGCATCCTCCGGGGCCAGACACCCGGGCTCTGAGTCCAGTCCTACTGCTTCCCCACTGGGTGACTTGGACAAGTTGCTCAGACTCTCTGAGTCCCAGCTACTCCTTCCTTTAACTTGGCGAACGAAAGCGAGTACATGCTTACTCTAAGTAGGCACAGCCCGGCTCAGAGCTCAGCCCTGGCCAGAATTAAATGTGTGCAGCGGGCTCTGTCTTTATTCTCTGCACTCCCTCCAGACCTCTCTGTCCCAGGCAAAACCCCATGCATTCGTGCAGTTACTCCACGATCACCCCTGCTTGGGCTGGATGCCAGGCAAGGTCCCTGAGGACCAGGTATACCCCAGGGGTCCCTGGCCCATCTTCCAAGCCCTCCCGCCAGCATTCAGGACCACCTGTCTGATGCATCTGTCCCCACTCCATCTTGCACCCACTGGCCCTTCAGCCACAAACTCTTGGGACATTTAGGTGCTACTGCACGCATCCTGCTTTTGTATGAGCCGCTCTACAGCCTGCTGTCTTCCTCATGAACTCCTGGTTACCCTACAAAACCCAGCTCAGAATCTCCTTCTCCATGGAGCGCTCCCTGAACACCCCATTCCCTCAGGGGAGCCCCTGCTCTTGTCTGTGCCCTCGTCTTGAGGGTAGCACTAAGCACCATCATTCATTACCCTTTGCTTGCTGCCATTTACAGTTCCCATTTTACACCTTCTCTCCCCCACCATGCAGGGGGCACGCAGTGGGTTCAAGTATGTTCACTTGTCACTCAAACGCCTACAGCCAGGAAGCACGACAGCCCTGGGGTCCTGAGTCAGGGGCCCTGGGGAATCTGAAAAGTCCTGCAACCTCTATGGAGTCGGCTGCCCCGGGGTGCTGTATGCTCAGTGGCTTGGGAGTCTGAGCTGACTTTGATCAGCAGGAAAAATGTGTGAGCTGGAGCTCGGGGTGAGCAGTGCCCTTATACAATCAGACTCGAACTGAGGTCAGTTCCTATGGGTTTCAGAAGTGGCCCTCGGCTGTGGCCCACACGCACCGGGCCTGTGCTCTGGGGTCTGGCTCCAGCCTAGAGGCTGCTGGACTGACACTGAGCTCGTGGCCAGGACCAGCCTGGGCCCCAGACTTTCTGCCTCCTCTCGGCGCAGGACTGGTGAGAAGGAGCATCTGCTGCTCACATCAAACCCAACCCCTGCCAGGTGTTTCTTTAGCATTGACCGACCAAAGGTGGGGGTCGGGGGGAAGCCTTCCCTTCTCCACATCTCCCAGGTACCTGACAGAGGGGCCCATTCTTCCTGGGCTGACGGTTGGACACTGGGGTAGAGATGAGGGGGGCAGAGGTGACCCCAGCAGCCCTGAGAGGACCAGGCAGGTGCAGGGGAGCCCGGCCAGCCCGGGCTGCCAAGCAGCAGCCTGGGTGACGGGTGGGGCACCAGCACGGGTTCTAGGCTTAGCTCTGCTCTCTCCCTACTGTGTGACCTCAGGCAAGATCCTCGCTCCTCTGGCCTCAGGGTGCACAGCTCTATATTGGGGCCACCTGAGCACTGCGTCCCAGGTCATGGGTGTCAGCTCTTGGGCCCTGGAGGATGAGCAGAGACAGGGGCTTCTGGCCTGCAGCATCTTAGTGTCTCTTCTCACTGTCCCACAACAACACTGTGGCCTGGGACGAAGACATTTGGAGCCAGGAGGAGGTGAGCGCTGTCAGCAGACGGCCACATTATCGAGGCCCTGCCGGTCACTCCAATGGGACCAGCTTGTGGAAACTAGCAGCTGGACACTCACCATTTTTAAAGAAGCTTTTCTGGGCCCTGGCCTCGCCCTACCTCATCTCCCACCAACACCTGCGGTTTTGTTCCTCCATCCTTGGCACCTGCCATCCTGCATCTCTGGTCAACTGCCATTCACCTGTGAACCCCAGCTTGGGTACCACCACTTCCACAGTCTTCGCGGGCTGCCAAGAGTCTCTTCCAGCCCTGCACCGCCTCCTCTCACTATTTGTGTCTCCATCTGGCTCTGAGCACCTTGAGGGCAGAGACACCGTAACTTCTGTCTCTGCCCCCCAGCCCAGCCACACCCGCTGCACGCTGCCTGCCAGGCCTTGGCTGATTCGCAGGCATCACTCTCATTTCACCCTCCCCACAAAAGATCCATGTTGCTGCTACCGTACCCATTTTACAGGTGAGAAAACTGAGGGCCAGACGGTACTTAAGTGGCTGCCCCAAAGTCACACAACTATTGAGTGACCTTCAGTCCACCACTGATGCAGAGGCCGAGCGTATCCCAGCCTAATGTGTCTGGGTTGGACGAGAACACGGTGGCTCCTAAAACCAAGGAAGGGACAGGAAGTGGCAATGCACACACACTGCTCTCCCTGCTCCTGCAGGCTCCGACGACAAACACCAGACAGCGCCCACCCCAAAAGGCTGCTGAAGAACCACTGGGAAGCCAGGACAAAAGGGCAGGCACAGTTCCCATCAAGTAGCAGCAGGCGGGCAAGCTACACGCCGCTATCCGGGATACAGCCTGGCTCCACCTGCTTATGCACACTGTGTGGCCTCTGCCCATCCCTTAACCTCTCTGAACCTGTCTCCAAACTCTGTCCACAACGTAGAACCCATTCTAGAATGCTCGGTGCTCTCAGAACTCACATCCAACTCAGGCCCTGCCTTTCCTTGTAGCCCAGGAGAGAAGAGCCCGGCTCTGAAAGCTGAACCCACAGGCCCACACACAGCGCACCCACACCAGGCCTTGCATACAGCAGGTGCTGAATAAAGCAGGTAGGAGAATAAGATACCAGCAGGGAACCGCTGAGCCTAAAGCAGCGCTCCCAGCGCCCCAGCCCCGGCCCACTACACAGACTCAGGCAGGCCGGTGTGCACAAGCAGCTTTCAGGGACGGCCCCAGCACCCAGGCCGGCCTCGTGAGGACTCCGGCTCTTGCCCAAAGCATAGTGTAGGAGGAGCCAAGAGACCCCAGCCTTCCTCAGGAGCCCCATCCCCTCTCCCTACAATAAGTCTGAATCATAGCATATTCTGCCTTAAAGCTGAAAAACGAAGGAGGCTGCCAGCCAGCCGCTCACACTTTAGTATGAATTTCTTTCACGAATCCATCTGCCTTGCCTCCCCACAGTGAAATCAAGAAAATGGGAGAGGAGGGGCCAGCATTGCAGCACAGCCGATTAAGCTTCCGCCTACAACACCCATATCCTACACTGGAGCGCTGGCTTAAGTCCCGCTGCTCCACTTCCGATCCAGCTTCCTGCTGTTGCACCTGGGAAAGCAGCAGAGGACGGCCCACGTGCTTGGGCCCCTGCACCCACATGGACACCCTGGATGACGTTTCTGGCTTCCGGCTTCAGCCTGGCCCAGCCCCGGGTGACGTGGCCATTCGGGGAGTGAACCAGTGGGAAGACCCCTTTCTTTCTCCCCGCCCCATGTCACACAGCCTTTCAAACAAAATGCATACATTTTTCCAATAAATGAGGAAAGGAATGGAAACATCACAGAGAAGGGGATGCCTGGGGCAGGGCGAGGGGTGCTACGTGTTCAGGGGGTAGCGTTGGAGGCCTTGAGTCAGCTGGGAGAACCAGAGTGGGAGCCAGCACCCAAAGATACCTCCACACCCCCCTAAAGACTCCACCTTTGATCAAAGCTCAAAGCTCCATGCTCCGAACCCCTCGCCCACTGAGGAGCCCTGCTGAGCTCCCCCCCCCCCCCCCCAGCCATCTGTTTAGTCCGAACCTGGAGCCGCTGCTGCAGGGTTCACACAGGTGCTGTCTCCTCTCCTGCTGCCCTGCCCTCCAAGGTGCCTGACCCTCAGAATTCCCACCACTCCCCACACTGGGGATGTGATGTCCCGATGTCCCACATCAGGACAGGGAAACCAAGCAGAGACTCGGAGCTGGGTACAAACAGGCAGCTCCAGCCCAGGCATGGGGAGCGTCGCTGTGCAGACCAACAAGGACAGTCTCCATCCCGGGGCTGCAGACACAGGGGGCAGCCTGGATGGGCACAGAGCCCCTCATCCCATCCCTGTCCTCAAGTCAGCATAGGCTGCCCTGCCCCCTGCTCATTTTGTCCCCCCTTTGGATTATTATTTATTTATTTGATTTTATCTGGAAGGCAGAGGCCAAGGGGGAGACTAGGGCTCCTCTCAATCACTCCACTCTGTGGCCTCATGGCTGCTGGGGTTTGGCCCCAGAGAAGGGAATGGGCCAATGGCTGTGGAATGCAGGGTGGGGCCCTGAGGGTGGGGGCTGGGCACAGGCTCACACCCCAAACCTGCCCCTCACAGTCTGGTCATTGAGCGTGGATCCCAGGGATGAGCCTGCTGCTTCTCCTGTACAGTGGGGAGATCTGGTCTCACTAGGCAGGGATAAGGAGCAGATGGCTGGCAGCCATCAAGGTGCGTGTCCATCAGTGCACCAGCTGTCACCAGCGGCACAGTCATCACCCATCCCTGACCACCCTGGCCTGCCCCCTCGCCTCTCTGCCCTGCCCTCCTGCAGGACCCTTTATCCCAGCCCTCAGGGGCGACAGCCTGAGCTCCTGGGGGGTGGGGCAGCTCTCCCCTGTAGGTCTCGGATTCCCACGGCACAGGGCAAGCCAGAAACAGGGAACAGCAGGTCCCCCAGAGGGAGGGGACACGGGTCATCCCTGGAAGGAGCCTGAATGACCACCATCAAGGGGGCTGCTCCACTCACCCTGAGGCCGCCCGGAGCTCACGCCAAAGCCCACTGAGACCTCATGCAATCTCCTTCCCAAAGGACATCCCAGATTTCTCCCCAAATCCATCAGCCCCTGAGAATTCCAAGCCACTGGATGCACAGCGGTATGCGAGCCACACAGTCCTCACCCACAGTAAAGAGCCGCAGGAGCCTTCTCACCGTCGGTACCAAGGACTGCTCTGGGCTCTCCGAGTGGAAGTCCCCAGTGCAGACCCATTGGGCAACAGAGACAGGGAGGGGTGTGGGGGTAACCTCTAGAGACCTCCAGCCTGCAGAGGGCGCTCTCTCCTGGGTACCAGACTGTGGGAGGGGCCTTCTACAGGTGTTCTGGGGTCGGCTCATGGAGCCTGAGCCATGCGCCAGGCCCCTCCAGGATGACCGGGACCACGTGCTATGGCTGGCACAAGCACGCGTGCACATGCACACACGTGTCCATACACATACATTTCCACCATCAACAATAGCGGCAAAGGGGAAGTCAAAAAAAGTACCTATTCGTCCAGACAACCAATGCTACTCCACCTACATTGAATATCTGATGGGTGGCAGGGACACAGAATCATAAATTCAGAAATACTCTTAAGCCTCTTGCTTCAAAATTATCCGTGGCTTCTGTACTCAGCTGTCTAGGCCTCTGAGGGAGAGAGATAACCAAATAAGGCCAAAAGGCAGAGGAGTGAAGTGGCCACTCAGAGGGGCCACCAGAGACCAGACGGACACGCGGACTGCAGCCCCCGCTGAGCCAGGAGCTGCGGAGCGATCATGGGCCAGTCACACTCGCACCGTGGCTTCCAGCGTCCCCATCCCAGAAACAGCCGCACCCGTGTGCGGAACACCGTGGGCAGAACAGGGAGCCGGACGGGGAGGGGCTCTGGGCAAGGCCAGGCACCTCCCGGGCCTGGGACCCCGGCCGAGGTGCTGCAGGTAACGGGGGCCGAGCGCAGGGCCTGGTCCGTAGTCAGCCCTCAATCAACAGCCACACTACCATCACGACCAGGGCTTGGCGCAGGCGCAGCAATGCTGACACAGACCAGCCACAGCCGAGGAGCTGAGGAGCCCTGAGGCCCGCCAGCACAGAGCCGGGCCACACGCCCCAGGGGTCCTCCCAAAACACCCCCCTACCAAGTCCCTCCTGGCCTTCTAGGCCTCGCTTCCCACCAACTCTCATCTCCAGACTCAGGAATCTCTCCGAATGCGGGGGGCTCCTGTGGCCAGCTTTGCATTGCAAGGGGTGAGGGACTCCAACCCTGGGTTCTCTCTGTTCTACCCCAGCACCCACTGCTCCAGGAGAGCGACAGAAACCACAGGCCTCTGGCAAACCCTCCCTGGCCAGAGCCTCCCCAGAGCTCACTGTGCCCACTCTGTTTCCTGGCCTCTTGCATCCCTGTCCATGGGTGAGACTCCCCCCACGGGAGGGGACACGGCTGCTCTGCTGAGCTGAGCCGGGCTTTCAGCATTTCCACGGAAGACCAGGTAGACAACCAGTGACAACATGGCCAACAGGCACTTGAAAGACAAGTGACCATGTCCAGGATTCGCCCCGACAGGCTGGTCCTCACCCCCAGAACAGCAGCGACTAGGCTGCTGGCGGGAGGAAAAAGGGGAGGCAGTCACAAAGCCCAAAAAAGCCCCGCCCCACCCCACGCCCGCCAATCAAGTCCAACGTGACAGCCAGGCGCAAGGAGGAGCAAACGCCCACCTGAGAATTCACCGGGCGCAGTGATGAGGGAGTTGGTGGCCTCGGTTTCAGTGTAAGACAATGTGGAATCAGACAGATCTGCGGGAGCAAAGACAAAAGAGAACTTAGCTGGCCGTGGGGCCCTCCCTGCCTCTCCCGTGTGTGCACCGACGTTTTGTGTGCACGTGCTCATGTTTAACTCCCCGAGGCCACTCTGTGACACACACACACACACACCACCTCACACCCCCACACCCACGTCCCAGGACTCCTCCAAGACCAGAGCAGCCAGCCCTAAAACTCTCCTGGCAAAGAGACAGCTGCCACCCCCGGCACTTGCTCTGACCACAGAAATCAGCCCCGATCCGGGGACCGCCCGAGCAAGTAGCACCTTGGAGCTTCCCTGGGTAAGGTTAAATTAAGCCCCGGAACAATTCATCGTGGCTGGACTTAATTACAACCATTAAAATTCTTGAAGTTGTTCCTTCTTGCTTCCTTCCTTCCTCCCTTCCTTCCTCCCTTCCTCCCGCCGGAGCCGGGGAAACTGTTCTAACAAGTCACCAGCCACCCTCGCTCCGGCCCCGTGGACACCCCTCTAATTAAGGGCTCAACCATTGCTCCCAGATTAGCTCCCCTCCCCCACTCCCTAAGAGCCCAACCTACTCCGAGAGCAGCTTTCTGTGCACCAATTTTTTTTTTAAGGAGTTTTAAGCACTTCACGTGTTGTGCATTATTTGTTTTCCCCGCGTCAGTGAGATGGGAATAGGAAATTCTTTTGCACATTTTCTCGTGAGCACAGGCAGAGTCGGGACAGTTTTGCCGGGCCTGGGCCTCTGCCACCAGCAATGGGGTGCTGTGCCCAGCCCTGTCCTGGGGCCGGGAGACACCTCCTGGGAGGCCTGCGGTCTCTTCATCGTCTTCTCACCCAGCACGACCCAGGTCTGGCTCAGCTGGTCCCATCTGGCTCAGCACGACCACTCCAAGCAGGGGGATTCCTGGGACAAAACCATTGGCCTGGGCCCTCGCTAGCTGGAATTCCGTTCGATCCTGCAGGAATTTTTTTTTCCTTTTACCACAAGGCTTGGGGAGCGGGAAGATGAAACATGAACCAGTTTGGCCCTTTTTTCTTTCTTTTTTTTTTTTCTCGTTTCCCAGTTGCCAGATGCTGACTGGGTGTTCTGCGTTTTTATTTTGTTTTTGGGTCTCCTGTGATCACAGAGGCTTAGAAGTGAACTGCCTCTTTGTTTATGGAAAAGCAACAATGCAAGGAAAAGAAAATAATACCAAAAAATAATGCAGACTATTTATAAGGGCATGAAAAAAAGTGATCTGGCGGGCAAAAGAATTAGCAAGAAAACTGGGGCGCATGGAAAGTTTGAAGCACACACGTGGAAAGGCCTCTATGCCGACATGAGCAGCTCAGAGGGGGCCGCCTGCTCACTCCGAACACCCACACACCCACACACACACACACACACACACCCCGTGCTCAGTGCCCCAAGCCCTTTGAAGCGGCGGCATTCCCGGCCAGGCCCAGGCCTTAGGAACTCGCTCTGATGCCCACGTAGCAGCATCGTGAGGTTATCAGGAGGAGTCGGGACAGCAGGCGGCTTCCAGCTCCGCGCCCTGGCCAAACCCTCACACGCAGGGCAGGTGTTGTCGTCACAAACCCACTGTCCCTCAACCTCATCACTCCTGCTGTTCTCTGTCAGCACAGCGAGCAAGCAGCCTGGGAGCGAGCAGCCTGGGAGCGAGCAGCCTGGGACAGTGCGCACGGACGCCCTCCCCCCGCCCCGCTGCACACGGACATCTGACTTTCCTATCCCTTCCTTGTGACCAGGAAACAGTATTCTTTCGACTTTTCAAACCATCCTAAAAGCCACACTTAGCGGCCACGCCCTTTAAAAACAGGAGGGGGCGGAGCATTGCTCTTCCCGGGCCGCCTCCTCGGTGGAGACACCTGTTGGCTTCCCGGCCACTCCACTACAGGGCTGGGTGGCGTCCTGGTGTGGGCCACTTTATCACTAAGACCGTTTGAGGGGGGACCTCCTAAAGGAGCAGCGCCTACTGGAATCCTGCTGACGTAGGCACTGCTGACACAGGCCCCGGGACGGAAGGACAGGGACCTCCGACCTGCACAGGGGGGCTGCCCTGCGCTGGCTGGGCGGCTCCTCCCCCTCACGCACACCCACTCCTGGGCTCCCACCAGGAGACCCCTCCAAGTCTCCAAAGAACTAAACAAAGCTCCTCCATCCACGAGACGATCATACTTCTGGAACAAACAGCGGGGAAGCCACCATCATGGAGCCACTGACTCATAGTGTCTCGTGGGACAGCCTTGCCCTCCCTTGCCTCTGGAGGTCAAACCCCCTGCAGGGGCCTGGTGGGCGCCTCGGACCTCCCAGGGGAGGGCCTGCACGGGAAACTACAGTGCAGAGATGGCGCTGACACATGCTATGGGGAGGCCTACACCAGAAACAAAACAAACCCCCCCTCCTCGTGGTCACGGGGTGGAATGTTTTAGCATCACTGCCACGCCATCTGACTTTTACAGCTCCAGGCCCACGGGAACTGCTGCGGGCACAAGGCTGCTCTCCTGGGACGGTGAAGGCCAGAGCAACCCAGCCTGCCGCCGGGATGCCACAGATCCCACCGCCGCTCGGGCTCAGAACCTGTGCTCGGAGCCCTGCCTTGGAGACGGCCAGCGAATGACGAGCCGCCTCTACCTAGAGAGGCACAGGCATCCGTCCCAGATCCTGAGCCGACTAAAGGGGACCAGCCCCAGGCTGGGGCAGGGAGGGAGAGGGAGGAAAAGAGACCCAGGACAACCCACCCACTCCCAAGGAGATGCTTCAGCCCAAGCGCATTCATCTCCCACAAGCCCGTGTTTAAAGGTCACAGAAAGGTTAACGATGAGCTGTGGAATCTCAAGATGTAAATAGCGTGCTGGGGAAGTTGGGTCTGCTGTGCCCTACCGTGGGAGTGTACGTAAAACCTCACCCCGTTTCAAAGCAACCAGGCTGGCTTCCACCCGCCTGGCCGCCCCTCCAGCCTGCCTGCCAGCGCTGGGCTCAGGGGGACGCAGGAAGGCCGCACTGCCACGAGCGAGGTACCGGGGTACACTTACCCAGTGGCTTGTACTCGTCACGAGGAGACAGCCGAGAGTAGGGGGGTGGTGGAGATTCTGGAAGACAGGAGACAAGATGTCACTGCTGGGGCTGGGCTTTTAATTAGTGGTTTCTGCAAATCATAACCCCATGCCCCTGCACACCTTCCCTTCCCCACCCCCCACCCCCACCTCTGCTGCCCCAATCCGGATGGATGTACACAAGACCTGGGCTCAAATCCTCCCCTGCCTCCCCTGGCTGTGTGACCCCAAGCAAGTTACAGCACCTCTCTGAGTCTTGTTTCCTCAGCTCTAAAATGGAGATAATGATCAGCTCCTGGCTTTGCTACACGGCAACACAAGATAACGTAGGCAAAATGCTGAGAACAGCTCGTGGCATTGTAGAAAGATACCTCTGTAATTATTACGATAACAACAGAAACACAGGCACAGGGGAAGTCGGAGCTGGGGCTGCCGGAGAAAATACGGGATACCCATTTCAATCTGAATTTTGGGTAGACGTGGCAGGGTCTTGTTTTGTTTTAGTGTAAGTCCATCCCTTGCAACATATGGGACATACTTATACTGCAATGGGACATGCTGTTTCTCTGAAACTGGAATTTGTCCGGCTTGGTCAGGACCCAGTGTGACTGCAGAGGCCCAGACGTGGACGCTGGCTTCTGAACAAGCTGCCTCAGAACTAACACCCTAGGGTGCAGGAGGCTGGCGGGCAGGCGCAGACCGGGGAAGCCCCGTCCAGGGACCTGGACAGGAGGCCTCACCCCAGCTCTTCACTTCCGGCTCTCGGCCTCAGAGTCCAAGCCCCCTCCAGCCTTCCAGCTCAGACTCTCTGATTCCTTGCTGTCTACGGTATTTTTCTTTGGGCTGCCTTTCATCTGCCTAAAATACTCCTGCTTAAAAACATATATTTTGCCTTCAGAAGAATTCCTTAGCCTCTTGCTTTATGGGAAGCAACAATTTGCTAAACTAAGTAACAATTTGCATGAATGAAATGACCCTTCATTTTCCCTAAATGAAACTAAACACCACCAAATCGCAAACTAAAACAAACTCTCCGAGGCAATAAAGTGGTAATAACTATTATTAGGCGAGTATCAGTAACGACACAAGGGGTAATAAGTGTTTTTCATAATTATAATAAGGCACAATTAGTTGTCGGAGCATTTGTTCTGCTCCACGCGTCCAATGAGGCTTCACCTCTTCCCCACCCCGGCCGTTCCAGCTAGAAGCTACTTCCACAAAGTGAAGGCCCGCAGGTCTACACCCAGGCAATCTGCTGTGGACACAGTCAGGGAGAAGAAAAAGTGCATCACAGAGCGGCCCCTGGGAGAGAGGAGCCCCATGCCTGCCCTGGGTCTCACTCCAAGCCAGGCAGCAACTTTCCATTTGGTTCATTGTATTTTATTCTTTAGACCTCAGGGACGGACTGATGGTCCTATTTTTATTTCATCCTTTCTCAAAAGCAAAACAAAAGAACACGATGGCAGAATTAGCCCCACTTCACAGACGGCCCCCTGTCAATCAGAGCACAGCAGGGGTCTGCACCCAGGCCTGACCCTGCTCCACCACCCAATGAGACGGGGAATCAGGACGTGCTCTGTCGCACCCCCTTTCATCCCTGCTGGGTCTTGGCTGTCACTTGGCGAATCCTGCACAGAATGGGCTCACTAGATCCATGTGGCCACAAACAGCGATGGGGATGACGGCCCAGGTGGGTACATCGTGGACAAAGGTACGGGTGAAAAGGCCTGTGGGCGAAAGGGAACCCACAGAAGACCTCAAACAAGAATCAGCAGATAGGGCCACCTGCCTCCCACTTTATGCACGTGACCTTGGGCCGAGGACGGACAGGAGGCATGGCACAGGAAGAGCTGGCCCTCCACAGGGAAAGAGAGCTGAGGCCACTCCCACTGCACAGAGAGGCCCAACTGAGGCCAGGCGAGTGGAAGGGACTCAGAACTGATGTGGAGCCAGACTCAGAGCCAAGTTTAACCCCACCCTCACAGCCTCCGGCCACTCCTCAGACACCAGATTGCCCGCAATTCCTGGATTAGCGTTGCTTTGGCAAAAATCTGTTTGGCAGGGCCGGAGCTGTGGTGCAGCAGGTAAAGCCGCTGCCTGCAGTGCCGGCATCCCATATGGACACCGGTTCTACTCCTGGCTGCTCCACTTCTGATCCAGTTCTCTGCTGTGGCCTGGGAAAGCAGTAGAAGATGGCCCAGGTCCTTGGGTCCCTGCACCCACGTGTGAGACCCGGAAGAAGCTCCTGGCTCCTGGCTTCGGCGCTCTCTCTCTCTCTCTCTCTCTGCCTCTGCCTCTCTGTAACTCTGCTTTTCAAATAAATAAATAAATTAAAAAAAAAAAAAAAACTCTGACTGGCATGAAGCTCTGGGCATCTGCCCCCTGTTGGTAACACTGAAGGGTGTAGCTAGTGTTCAGCCACTGTCACCAATTCGAGCATCTCTCCTAAGGCTTGCTTACTTGGGACCCCACAGATAAAGGACAGGAATGGCTCAAGAAGTCCTCCCTGCAGGAACCTGCAGGTGTCACACCTGCCACCCACAACCACAGCTGAGTGGAGGGATTCTGGCTGTTGCAGGTGAGACAGAAAGCAAGTCTACAAACCTGAACCATCAGACAGCCCAACCAGTGAGGGGCTACGAAGCTTTAGCTAATCACTAAATTCCATGCTAGGTGGGTAAAAAAGTGAGCAGGCTTGCTCACGGACTCCCCCCCACAACAGAGGGATCGGGGACTTGTGGTTCAACTCCTCCTTTTAACTAACAGCCAACCTGGCAGGCGCCTCTTTAACAGCCAGGTGAAGGACCTGCCCAAGGCCACACAGGAAGTAGATGTTACTGTGTTTTAACTAGACCAAGCCCGAGGCCAGTGGGAGACCAGGACTGGGGTAAGCATTTTTTTTTAAACACTGAGATATAATCCGCAGACCATAAGACTCACCCTTTTAAGGCACACAATTCAGTGGTTTTGAGTTTATTCACAAAGCTATGTGACTGACCATGATCTAATTACAGGTCATTTTCATCACCACAAAGAGTCCCTATCCCCATTAGCACTCACTTCCTAAACCTCCAACCCTAAACCTTAGACAACCACTGATCTATTTTGTCTCTTCTGCACTTCTTATTTATTTATTTGATTTACTTATTTACTTGAAAGGCAGAGAGAGAGCTGCCACCCATTGGTTCACTCTCTAAAGGGCCACAACGGCCAGGGCTGGGCCAGGCAGGAGCCTAAAACTCCATCTGGGTCTCCCAGGCGGGTGGCAGGGGAGCCTCAGCACTCGGGCCAACATCTGCTGCTTCCCCAGCTGTGTGAGAGGGAGCTGGATCGGAAGCAGAGCAGCCGGCAGCGCAGCCAGAGCTCATATGGGATTCAGGTCTTGCAAGCAGTGACTTCGCCCGCTGCGCCACAGTGCTGGCCCCCTGGACATTTCTCATGCATGGAATCGCGACACGTGGCCTCTGTGATGGCCTCTCAGTCCGCACCCTGCTGTGCTGGAGCGTGGATCAGTCTTCATTCCTTCGAATGGCGGAATGGTGTTCTATTGCATGCATGGGCCACATTTTGTTGACCGGCTCATCAGCTCATGCACATCTGGGCTGTCTCCCAATACCGTGCTATGAACGCCACGGAGTATCTCCTTGCTGCCACTCCCACGTGACCCACCGGCCCCACGTTCTCAGAGAGAATGATGCCCTAATGCTTCCCGGGACGGTGGCGGGATGCTTAGTGCGGGAGACAAAAGCTCCCAAGAGAAACTGAGCTACCTCTGGGCCCCCCAGCGCACTTCCCTTCTCAGAAGTTGGCTTTGTACTTGCAAAAGTGGTGCTGATTTTAACAGTAACTGGCAGGCTCTCAACTTTAAAGGGAGAAGAACTCCTAGTGCCCTTCTAAAAGAAACTGGGGGGGGGGGGGGTGACACACACACACACACACACCAGCAAAGCCAACCCTTCAAACATCCAGGCTGAAGCATCAACGTTAGGAATCGCCTCCAATTTCAGGGGCAGGAACAGTCAG
This sequence comes from Lepus europaeus, assembly GCF_033115175.1. Taxonomy (NCBI): domain Eukaryota; kingdom Metazoa; phylum Chordata; class Mammalia; order Lagomorpha; family Leporidae; genus Lepus; species Lepus europaeus. The sequence goes on along the minus strand of NC_084837.1, from coordinate 88,607,966 downwards.
CCAGGGGCCGGGTGCACCACAAGGCTAGGCCAGCGCTCAGCCCAGGCGTGCCTCTGGTGAGCCCCAGGGGGTATTTAGCCTTTTGGGATCTGGACCTAAACTCTAAAGCCAGGGAGAGTTCACAGACTCTTGGGGCGCCTGGCAAGGCTTCAGTGTGGGAGGTACCTTCCTCCTGCCACCTCGGCAGCCCACCTCTCTGGACCTCCAAGTACAACACCCCCTGCCCCGCCCCCGCCCTCGACCCTGCTCTCAGGGAATGGCTGTGGGTGGGGAGGGGGCCTCCCCAGCGCCCGTCTCCTCCACCTCCCCAGAACCTGGAGGCTCAACCCCAAACTCGAGGATGGGAGACAGAAATGGAGCTCCTGGCACTTTAAGGCCGGCTGAGCCTAATTGCCCAGATTCCCCCGGCAGCCAGATAAACAGCGCGGCCGGCTGGCGCCAGCAAGAGGCAAACTGCACATTATCACCCCTTCCTCACCTCCAGGAGGAGCGAGGAGCAGTAGACAGGCAGGCCTGGGGGCCGCCGAGCGGGGCGGGGCGGGGCTTGGAAGCCCAAGTTGAAATTGATCTCATTTCAAAGGGATAATGCCAGGCCAAATAAAAGGAAAACTTTCTGGCCCATTCTAATTCCTATAGTCCTGGCCTGGGAACCCTGTGTTTTCCTCCGCGGCCTCCTCCAGCCGTTTAGAAGTTCTCTGTCTCACTCTGTCTCTTTCCTGGGCGCAATTTGGATAATAGTAATTTACTGAATATAATTACAGAAAAAAAAAAGTGGTGAAGCAAAGAGAGGAGATTTATTCCAAACTTAATGGATACTTTCAGGAGAAAGGAGCTCTATAAACACAGGTTAGAGCTGTGATTAAAGCATTTCTCCACATCTCCGTCCACACAGGCACCCACCGAGCCTGGTGCGCTGGCTTCTCCCAGGACAGAAAGCTGCACAGGAGGGAGGCAGAGTGAGGGCCCGGACTCCCACGAGGCAGAGAGGCCAGGAGGCTCTGGGCTGTGCACAGACGGGGGTCCTCAGTAGAGGACCCCAGATGCTGAGCCCTGGGAGCAGAGGGGAACTTGTGAGCCCCTCCCTTTACAGAAGGGATAAAGAGGCCCAGGAAGAGGGGAACTGGCCCAAGGCCCCAAGCAGGCTGATGGATGCCACAGGACTGGCTCTGAGCGGCAGGGTCCCTCCTCCCCTGCCCTGCCCTGCCCAGGAAGGGGCCTCGGTCCCTGGGCGCCTGCAGACCAGTGCCGGTGTGCCAGTGTGCTTTCCTCTTTAGCTGGGTGCCTGCTCAGGGTACATGTCTGTCTGTCTGTCTGTCTGCCCCATGCCCAGCCCTCTCCCCAGAGCCCTGGAAGGAGCAGTCTCCTTATCAGGACGCGCACGGCTGAGCCCCAGCTATGCGCCCGCCCAGCAACGGGAGCCAGGCTGGCGGCCAGGCGGCGGGGGCGGGGTGGGCAGCAAAGGGCTTCCCCAGAGCTCGGCCCCAGCGGCCAGGGGGTCAAGCAGGAGGGCACGGAGCAGCAGTCCTCCCAGATGCCCCTAATGTGGCTGCTTGGGGGGTGGGGTGGAGGTGGGGGTCTCCCACAGGCTGGCAGCTAGCAAGGAGGCAGGGAGGAGCTCAGGTGCTGAAGGCTGCAACGGCGCCTCCTTCTGGTGGGGAGAAGGGAGTCAAGCCCAAGGCTTATTTAGTCCTGGAATTAGAGAAGTGGAGAATATTCCCAGAGCCACCCACACTGATGGGCAGCAAGTCGGGTTGTCAGTTATTGCCTGGCCAGAGCCTAGGACCAGGTCCATCGTTAGGAACCAGCCAAGGCCACCTAAGTCAAACCAACAGCCAGGGCAACTCCTGGTGGAGAAGGCAGAAGTGGGGGTAGATCCCGTTCACTGTCCTCCGCTTCCTGCCCGTCCACCAAGCTTGCCCTGTGCCCTGACTCTCTCTCTGCCCCGTCCTCAGAGCCCAGGCTCCAGGCTGGAGCTCCAGCACTCCTGTAGGCGATGCTATCAGGCACACACCCCCAGCAGCATTTCTCGTCATACGGGCACTAACCTGACCCTGCCTGCGTCCCTTCTGCCCAGATGCTCCTCATCTTTCCCGTCACTGCCTGGCACAGAGAAAAGTGCTCGACAAACACTCGCAGGCACACTGACACGCCGAGAGAGGAAACACCCACCAATGCCTTCTGTTAGAGCAGAGAGGTTCCCACCAGCCATCTCCCGCTCAAAACAAAACAAAAAAAATGACCGGGGACAGGGCAACCACCAACAGGGCCCAGGGAAAACTTCCCCGGGAAAACTGTCCCAAGAGGCAAAAGGGCAGAGCAAGCCCCGTGTGGGTGACAGGTCAGGCCCCTCCCCCACCGCACCAGTGCCCTCTGCTCAGGCATCACCACGGATTGTCTTCCTGGCACAGAGGCAGCCTCCCAGGTGCACCTTCTCCTTCCACACCGAGAGCCAGCAGGCCTGTGAGTCACCAGCCCGACCTTCTAGGTGTCCCCAGGCTGGGCGCTGACTCTCTCCAGGGAGGCCACTCTGGAGGAACCCAGATCCCTCCCTGGCCCAGCCGCCTGTCACTCTCTGCCAGCCCCCACCTCTGCAAGACGCCCCAGTGCCGCCTAATGGATGCACACACACACACACCCCTGAAATGCCCCCCATAGGCTAAAGTGGTCTGAGCAGGGAGACTGCAAGCTCCTGGCCCAACCAGGGACTCCACCTATCCTCACCCTCACTCCAGCACCCAGGACCCAGGGAAGCGAGGCTGGAGGTGGGGTGTGCGCAGGACATCCCAGGAGAACAAAGAAGGGCAGGGGGTTGTTCTCAGAGGGTAATAAGATATCTGGCTTCCTTGCCTACTCACATAAGCCTGCAGGAGCCTTTGCTCTCTGAACTGGAGACGATGATGGAGGGCCCTGGCACTAGACACCCACGGGGTGTCGGCAGTGAGAGGGGGCTCGCCGCGCCAAGAGCCTTGCTCCAGAGGCTCAAGGAGGGCGTTGCAGCCACACTTCTGACTCCAGCCAGGATCTGTCTCACCCAGCTGCACAAGTTGCAGCTCCTTCGGGAATAGGGAGCATCACGTGGGCTCAGTTTATGCGCCCAAATGCCAAGGGTGAGAAACGGCCTGCCCTCCCCTTTCATTCCCTGCGATGTAGCAGCCTACGCCATGTACCCCTGAGCCTGCACGGAGACCCCCCCCCCCAAAGCGTGCCTTCTAAGTTTGCCCGAGCCTTAAGACTACTATGTTGCCATTGCATGGAGCGCGCTCGCACACCCACCGCCCGGCCCTCCTCCCCCGCGGCGCCCAACGCCGCAGGGGCGCGCCAGGGGACCCCCCAACCGCCCGCCCACGCCCACGGCGCTGGAGACGCGGACAGGGGGCCGCGCGGGTTGCGAGGCGCGCTCACCTGGCCCGCAGAGCCGGCTGAAGTGGTAGGGGTTGCAGCACACGGTGGGGCCGTCGGCGGCAGCGGCGAAGCTGTGGCAGCCGCACAGGGGCTTCAGCTCCACGGCGTGCTGCAGGTCGGGCCAGCGGAAGAGGCGGCCGAGCAGCAGCTGCGGCGGCGCGGGCTGGCCGCCCAGGCGGAGGTCGGCGCGCGGCACCAGCACGCAGCCGCCCGGCACGCCGCCGCGGGACTCCACCGCCTCCAGCAGCGTGTCCAGCGAGCGCTCCTTGAGCCGCTTCAGCAGCGAGTACGTGACCGTCTTGAGTTCCTGCTCGAGCAGCAGCAGCCGCGAGCGCGCTTCGCGGCTCCGCCCGCCGCCCGCCGGCTCCAGCGCCGCCCCGGCCAGGGGGTCCCCGGCGTCCCGCGGCGCGCCGGCGGCGTCCCGCTCCGAGAAGAGACAGCAGGTCACCGTCTCGCAGTCGCTCTCGGGCAGCCAGCCCGGGCCGCCCGGCTCCGCCACGTCCAGCAGGGAGCCCCCAGCGCCGGCCCCCGGCTCCGACACGGGCCTCTGGGGGCCCCCTGCGCGCCGGCGCCTGCCCGCGCTCTGGGCGCCTCGCTGTCCCACCGCGTCCCGGGGCCGCCGCGGGGCTACCGGGCGGACTTCGGGGCGGCCGCAGCCTCCGCCCTCTCGTGCCCGCGGGGCCGGCTCAGCTCGGCTGCCAAAGCCCCCATCCTCGTCGCCGCCGCCGCCGCCGCCGCCGCCTTCCTCCCGGTCGGGGACCACACGACTTCGCCAAAGTCGCCGCACCAGCCCCGAGCGTTTGGACCTGAACATACGATATCCTTTGGCGCCGGGGGTGGAGGGGAGGCGGTCTCCGGTTACCAGGGGTCCGTTCCCTCAGCGAGGCGCGGGCCGCAGCCCCACATGAAGCTCCGCCGCGGAGCGCCGTGCAGACCGCGCACAGCCCGTCGTCGAAGGGGCGCCGCAGGGTTGCAACATGAGGGAGCTCGCCGAGGCGGGCGGGCCGAGAGCACGCGCGGGGCCGGGGGCCGCGCCGCTCGGCCACTCCAGCGCCCGCGCTCCGGGGGACTGCAGGCGGCGCGCCGCGGCGGCGACGACCCCGCGAGGGGCCGGCGAGCCTTCAGGAGACGCGCGGCTGGTCCATGGGCACAAAGCGCTCGCGCCGGACCCCGAGTGTGTCTGGGAAGCCCTGCTTTAAAAAAAAAAAAAAAAAACTCAAGCGCTCCACTACATGGGCTTTTCCTGCCAGGTCCCAAAGGCAGGCTTGTAGATACCCTCGGCTCCCTTCTTAACTCCCTGCAAAATAAATGGGGGGGGGGGGGGGGGGCGGGGAGGGGAAAAAAAAAAAGGAAGGAAGGAGAGGGAGAAGCGATCCCAAAACAAAACCCCCAGTCCCTGGATTTGCGTGCACGGAAGGCCAACTCCGTCTCAGGTCCCCGGCGCTAGATGCACTTGGAGCGAGTCCTCCCGGGCGCGGGTGTCAGCACATTGAGTGGAAGCTGCAAAATTTCCCAAAGAGCTGCCGGGGATCCTTATTGAAAAGTGCGGTCCGCCGAGGCCGAGGTCGCAGCCCGCCCCGCGCCGCGCTCGGACGCGCCGGGCGCCGCGGCGGCCGAGGTCGCCCGCCTCCCCCCTCCGCCAAAGTGCCTCCCGGTGGCCCCGCGGTCCCCGCGAGGGCTGGCGCGGCAGCGCCCGGCGGCTCCGGCTCTCGGCGCGGCGCCCTCGCTCGCTCCCCCGCTCGGCTCGCTCTCTTTTTTGTTCTCCTCAAACGCACACTGAGGGCCCCCGGAGGAGCGCCGCGGAGTCATTGGCTGCCTCCCATCATATGCCAGTCTAGACACTTTGGCGGCTCCGCGGCGCTGATTGTTGCGCAAACAAGGTTTCAAGTTTCTTAACTCTTAAAGGAGAACACGTCCCATTGCAGGGCCCGAGGCGCGCAGGGGCCGGCTCCCGGGGCGGGCCGAGCCCCGGCCCCCGCCCCGCGCCCGCCCCGGGCCTGACAGCGCCCGAGGCCCGCTCTCGGTGGCTCGCGTCGCGACGCGCCCCGGGCACGGATGCGAGCGGGCACACGCGCGCTTTCCGCGTACACGCGGTGACGGCGGGACGCGGCGCTGGCGAGCCCCCCGCCACTCGGGCGCGCACGGCGCCCCCCGCCTCGGGCACCCACTCGCAGATACGCCTTTGCCCTTCAGAGTGGGTCTAAGCCCCCGTTGCCGGGGCGGGCGCGGCTGTGCGTGAGTGCCTGCCCGCCTCGCGTCTCTGGGGAGCATGGGGCCGCTGAGACGGTGGGGAGCAAGGTCTTGCAGGACGGGCCCCCTGCGCACAGTCGGGGTCGCTCGGCTGAGCCAGCTGAGGGGGAGGGGGGCGGGCGGGGAGACTTTGCACTGGCGGGGCAGGGGCTCCGGGACAGTCCGAGCTGGTTAGTTGAAGGAGGTGGGGGTCGAGGCGAACGGTGCCTCCTGGCCGGCTCCTCTCGGCCCTGCCTTGGAGCGAGGGGAGCCGCCTGTAGTCCCCGGACCCCCTCGAGGCCGGGTGCTTCCACCTCCCCCCTTTTCCTGGCCAATTGGATCTGCAAGGCGTTGAGGGCTGGGGGCCTGGGGTCGTGCTTTCCCCGGCGAGGATGCCCCCACGAGAGTGCGGGGCGGTCCGTGGGCGGGGGCGCGGCGGCCGCCCGGCGCGGGAAGGGTTAAGGCCGCTCCTGCCCCTGGAGCCGGCGCGGCGGGGTACCTCCTCGGGCGCGCTCGCTCGTCCGAGGGTGGCAAAAGTTCAAGCTTGTAAAGTCGGGATTGGTCCCGCGCGGAGGGGAAAAAAGGCCTGGTCACCCCTCCCCCTCCCGGGCGCGGCGCCGATTGGCCGGGCCGCGGGGCCGGCCCCGCCCCTCCCGGCGCGCGGCGGCCCCGCCCCCGGCGCGGCGCCCCGCCCCTTTCCGGGCAGGAGCCGGGCCCCGCGCTGAATGAAAGAAATTCCGCTACTCCCATTGGCCCGGGGCTGGGCGCCCTTCCCCCGCGGGGGCGCGGGTCTCCCCCGGGCGCGCACGCTGGGGGCTGGCGCGGTGCTGGTGCGGCCGCGCTAGCCCCCCAGCCCCGAGTCTGTCTGGGCGCTGGGGGAAGGGCGAGCTTTGCAGGAAGAACCCAGAACCATTTGCAGTACCTGAAGCCAGGTACTGATGGTGCCGCGCGCCCTGGGGGAGACGGGGGCTCTCCCCCTGATGCGGTACCGCACCGACAGACGTCCCCACCGTCCCCTGCCTCTCTGGTCGAATGGAAGCAGCTGTCCTAGCCTCAGGCTGAGGCCTGCTCGGAGTGCTTTCACAGAGCCCTGAAGACGCGGGGACGAGGTGCTTGTCACGTGCTCACGCCGCAAGTGAGCTGCAGGCTGACGCTGCAAACACACCTGCGTCACAGCACCCCCAAGACAGCGTGACCCGCACCCCCGGAAACCCGTCCTGGGGTCCCTCAGTCACTGCCCGCTACGGGAAATTCATGCAATGCGTGCATCGTAAAAACAAAGGGGAGGTCAGGATGAAGAATCCCTTCTAGGAGGGCACTTGCTGGTTTGGCTGTGGAGTGCAATAGCAGTGTGTTCCACTGCGTTCCCGAAACAATCATTTAATTCTCACGACGACCTTGATACACAACGTCACCCCTCATCGCAAGTGGAGAGCCCGTGCAGGGCTATGGAGAGTGCTAGCCTGCTAAAAACCTCCACCAAGCGTGTGCACCCCGAACCTCAGGAAGTCGCTGGGGGGTCCCTGTGGCGGGATTTTCAATCCACGTGTGTGTTTCGGGGCGAGGCCCGCAGAGACTCCACATCACAGCACTGTTGTCAGGAGGTGTGGTTGTTACCCCTCTTTTATAGATAAGGACACCAAGCCACAAAGGCTTGCACAGCTTGTAATTAGTGGCCGAGGGGGTGTGATGCAGCCGGTTTGTCTGGAGCAGAGGAAAGGGGGTAGTGTGGAGAAAGGGTGTTGCTGCAGGTCACAGGGCTGTGCATACGCCTGGGGCAGGTACGTGAACCGTGGCTCCATTTGGCCCCTCTTGCAGCCCTGTGGCCCGCTGAGTTCCCGGATGCTTGGCCGGTGCTCCCACGGCCTGGGCTGGGGTCAGGCTCCCAGGAGAAATGCCTTCTTCCCTGGGCAGCAACTTGTGCACATTGGGCCCTCAGCTCTCGCTCCCGGGGGAGCCCTGAACCCAGACTCTGCTTAAGCCCACGCTCAGTGCCGACCGTACCCGTGTCGGATCTGGAAGCCTCCGGGCTGTCATCTGTCAGAATTGCCCTGGAAGTGACTACCAAGATGGAAGGACCAGAGGACCCAGAGTCAGCGTCTAAGGTGGACTGTGATAGTGACAGGAAGGGGAGGGCGGTGACCGGTCTAGGACCTTGGAACCTAGGGCTCCTCCAGCCCAGGCCTGGCGCGCGTGTGGCCACTAGAGGGTGCAGGCGGCGGAGCCCAGAAGGGCCGGGCGGCGGCGGCGGCACGGTGCGGGGACTCCCAGCGTCCTACGCTGCCAGACCCGGAGCCCACTCCAGCTCCCTGCAGCTGCGGGGCAGGGGGGAGGCGGGGTTCCTGCCGCTCACCCCCAGGTCTCTGCAGGACCCGGGCTCCGGCGACTGAGATCTGCCCCACAAAGCGCTCACTCCGTGCGTCTCCCTGGAGGCGCCTACCCAATTCCTGCCGTTCCTGGGAGCGGAAAGGTTGCGGCACCGGCCACCCACAGCCGCCTGAGAGCGAGAGGTCAGAAGCAGGCCAGGGGACGCCAGTGGCTCCGTCGCACGGGACAGCGCTGCCCTGTGTCTTCCTCGCAGCCCCTGGCCGCGGGTGGGCACTGGTAAATGGCTCTGGGGTGGGACGGTTGAGTTCAAGCCCTCTTTGCAGCTCGGCCCAGGTGAGGGAGCGTGCTTACCTGCCCTGTCATCACGTCTCCCAACAACGCGGAAGATAAGATGTGGTGTTTTATTATTATTTTTTAAGGGAAGAAAACAGGTCAGGGATCTGTCTCAGGTCACATGGCCAGGAGGTAGCAGAGCTGAGACTTGAACCCAGTGTGCAGCTGGGAGGTTTCTATGCTGGCTGGGAAGGCATGAGGCCTGAAACAGCAGAAGTCACACGACACTGAACTTGCTCTGGGCAGTGGGAAGGGGGCGGGGTTTAGGGGCCACCACCTATAAACAGAGACATCTCAGAGGAAGCTTGGCCACCTCCTGTTGGTCAAGTGGACTGGCAGGGGGATGACTCATCATAACCCACATCATAGGAGACTGATGGATAAGCCTGGGTCCCCATTCGTGAACTCTTAAGAACTATAGGCTCAGGGTTGGGTTTTTTTGTTTTATGGAAGTTTTATTTAGTTAGTTGAAAGACACAGAGAGATCTTTCATCCTCTGGTTCACTCCCCAAATGGCCACAACAGCCAGGGCTGGGCCAGGTTAAAACAAAGAGCCAGGAGCTTCTTCCACATTTCCTGTGTAGGTTTCAGGGGCCCAAGCAATTGGGCCATCTTCCACTGCTTTCCCAGGTGCATTAGCAGGGAGCTGGATTGGAAGTGAAACAACAGAGACTCAAACCAATGGTCATGTGGGATGCTGGCGTCACGGGTAGCAACCTGGCCCAGTGTGTCACGGCCTGGTCCCTAGGCCTCAGTTTTTTTGTTTTGTTTTGTTTTGTCTTGTTTTTGTTTTTTTAAGATTTTATTTGAGGGGTAGAGTTACAGACAGTGAGAGAGAGGTCTTCCACCCACTGATTCACTCCCCAGATGGCCGCAACGGCCGGAGCCGGGCCATTCAGGAGCCAGGAGCCTCTTCCAGGTCTCCCACATAGGTGCAGGGGCCCAAGCACTTGGGCCATCTTCTACTGCTTTCCCAGGCCATAGCAGAGAGCTGGATTGGAAGAGGAACAGCCGGGACTGGAAGCAGCGCCCAAGTGGGATGCCGGCACTGCAGGCAGAGGATTAACCTACTGTTCCACAGCGCCGGCCCTAGGCCTCAGTTTTATAAAACACCAATGGGTGGCTGAATGGCGTTGGCTGCCTGCCCTTGTTGGAGGACAGACCTGCTTGGGAAACATGGCCCCACACGGGGGACTTGGCTGTCCTTGGGCAGCGGTGGAAAACTCTTCCGAAGCTTTCTCACTTGAATCTACATGTGAAGGAATGATGCTTGGTGTCTATTTATTGCACACATGTTTATTGATCTCCTACTGTGTGCTGGGTCCTTGGGCCCTAGTGGGAAGACAGACCATACCACAGTATATTTGGAGGCACAGGTGCCACGGTCACATACAAAGCAGAGGAGCGAGGAATGCTGGGAGAAGGTAGGTTGTGGTTTAGAGAAGCTTCCCTGTGAAGCCAGCAGTGGAGCAGGACCTGGGTGGTGGAGGCACACGCTCTGGCATTCTCTGGGGGGAGAATGCTGCCGGCAGAGAGAGAGAGCAGCAAGTACAAGGGCCCTGCGGTGGCAGTGTGCCCAGCCCATTCCACAGCCATCAGAGAGCTGATGAAGTGGAAGAAATGCTGGGAGGCAGATTGTGCATCCCTGTGGGCCACCCTCGGGTCTCTGGCAGGTCCTTGGAGTGACTTGGGAGCCCCTGGAGATTAGAGAAGGGAAGGACCAGGATCTGCCTTCTGTTGTCACAAGCGCCCTCTAGCCGCCGGATGGAGAATAGCAAGTGCGGGCAGGCGCTGCTGTGTGAAAAACAGACACACGTGCAGGCAGGAGCCAGAGCCGGGTCAGAGAGTGCAGGCGTCCAGGCAAGAGGCCCTGGTGGTCTGGACCGGGGCCGGAGCATGGAGGTGGGAGAGCAGTGGTCAGATCCCGGGCCCGGGACATCATGAAGGCTGATGCAGGGTGATTTGCTGTCACGTCTTCGTAGGTGGAAGAGAAGGTCTGAACATTGTACCCATGTCACAGACATAATCTCCTATGTCAGTTCAAGGCTTATTTAGCCTGGGGGCCACCTGCAGTGCCGGCATACCATACGGGTGCCGGTTCCAGTCCTCTTCCCATCCAGCTCTCTGCTACGGCCTGGGAAAGCAGTAGAAGGTGGCCCAAGCCCTTGGGCTCCTGTACCTGCATGGGAGACATGGAAGAAGCTCCTGACTCCTGACTTTGGATCAGCCCATCTCCAGCTGTTGTGGCCATTTGGGGAATGAACCAGCGGATGGAAGACCTTTGTCTCTCCCTCTCTGTCTGTAACTCTACCTCTCAAATAAATAAATAAAAATATTTTTTAAAAAACTTATTTAGGCTTTTCATCAGCAATACAAGGGGTTTCCCAAAAGTTCATGGAAAACACATTTTATGTTCTCTCCCTCTGTGGGGCCGGCACTGTGGTGCAGCAGGGTGACCGCTGTTTGTGTTGCTGGTGTCCCATGTCAGAGTACTGGTTCGAGCCCCAACTGCTCCACTTCTAATCCTGCTAATGTACCTGGAGAAGCAGCGGGAGATGGCCCAGGCTCCCTGCCACTTATGTGGGTATCTATGATGGAGCTCCTGGCTCCTGACTTCAGCCTTGTCTAAACTCAGCTGTTGTGGCCATCTGAGGAGTGAACCAGTGGATGGAAGGTCTTTCTCTGTGTGTCTCTGTCCATCTCTGCTACTCTGCATTTCCAATAAATAAATGAATAATCTTTTAAAAGAAAAAAAACTCTGCATATATTTCAAGTTATTTGCACCAAAATAAACTTCTCTCTTTTTTTAAAGATTTATTTATTTGAAAGAGTTACAGAGAGGAGAGGCTCCCCAGATGGCAGCAACGGCCGGAGTTGCACCAATCAGGAGCCAGGAGCTTCTTCTGGGTCTCCCATGCAGGTGCAGGGGCTCAAGGATTTGGGCCATCTTCTGCTATCCCAGGCCATAGCAGAGAGCTGGATCAGAAGGGGAGCAGCCGGGACTTGAACCGGTGCCCATATGGGATACTGGCGCCACAGGCGGCTGCTCTACTCAAGACACCACAGCGCCAGCCCCAGCTTTTCTATGTTCTATGAGCTTTTTTGAAATGGCCTTGTAATACCCATGGAGTCACAAATGTGCTTGTTGTTTGTATGACTTTAAAATAAATACATAATGGTGGGCATTTGGTCGGTGTCTCAGATGCCAGGTAGGACGCAGGCATCCCATATCCGAGAGCCAGGGTTTCGGTGCTGGCTCCTGGCTTGGGCAGCCCTAGCCATGGCAAGCCTTACCAGTGGAGGGGCGTTTCTCTCTCTCTCTCTCTCTGCCTCCTATAAAGTAAATTGTACATACAAAATCATTTCACACGAGCCTGTGTATTTAGTAGGTGAACCAACCTGTCTATCCAGCCACCACCTGAAGTGGTGTCCCCTGGGAACACCAATATGAATGTGATAACTGGAACAGCGGTTTAACCAATTCCTAGCTTCCCCTGTTTGAGGTTTTTGCTTCGTTTTACTGAGAATGATTTTTCCTTGTCCCATCCATCAATTTGGGGGCGTATTACCATAGACCCTCGAAACAGATGGTTGAGTTTGCCAGCGCCACCCCTCAAAGTATGGGCTTGGTTAAGAGCTAGGGCCACAGGGTCCAGCGGGCCTGGGTTCAAATCCTGTGTGGCCACCTCTTAGCTGTGTGGTCTTGGGCAGTTTCTTTCACCTGCTACAGTACCCCCCAGGGGGGTGTGGGTAGAAATGTATTTCCAGGTTATAGACAACACATGGGGAGCCTGTGGCGTAACTGGTGAGTGATAACAGCATCAGGAGGTTATTTGGAAGATCAAAATACTTAACACGGTGCCTGGCGCCTAATAAGAGTTCGGTAAACAGCAGCTATCATTAGAGGAATGAGCATGGAGTCACTCATTACCAAGTGCAACCACTAGCCTAATGACAACCCTGCAAGCCACTTATCCAGGGGGATACTCAGTTTCCCCATCTGTAAAATGGGCTGACTTGGCCACAGTGGGAGTGCAATGAGTGAGGCTCTGACCTCGGACAGACCGCAGGACTCAGCAACTTAGTAAGCTGGGTAAGCAGGAGTGCCCGCCCCAGAGCGTCCTTGCAGGGCCGGGGTGAGTAATAGGTGCACAACATAGGGGGATTCGGCCGTGGTTCTGTCCTGGTGTGCCACGGTGGGGGAGGGGGTGCCCTGCATGCCGGCAGCTTTCAGAACCAGCGAGGGCGTGGGTGATGGAGGCTGGTGACAAGCAGAGGCCAGGGCAAGGCTGTGCTTTGTCATTTGCTCCAGTGAAACTGGGCTGGTGTGGGACCAGAATGTCAGAGAGAGAGAGAGAGAGAGAGAGGTCTTCCATCCACTGGTTCACTCCCCAAATGCCCACAACAGCCAGGGCTGGGCCAGCTGAAGCCAGGAGCCAGCAACTCCACCTAGCCCATCCTCCACTGCCTTCCCAGGCGTAACACCAGGAAGCTGGATAGGAAGCGGAGGAGCCAGGACTCAGTGTGATTAGGGACATAGGTGTCCCAGGCAGTGGCTTGACCTGCTGTATCACAGTGCCAGCCCCAGCATATTTTTTCTAATATTAAAGCTACGCCACTGCGTCTTTGAGCTGAGGCGGGAGACTCCTAGCAAATGCCCTGTCAGTGACACCAGACGGCAGGCCTGACCCCACACCCTCCTGGAAGAGGCTCACACCTGCAACCTGCAGGGGACATACTCATCGGTGTCCCCGGCACTCACCGGGAGCCAAAGGCAAGGAGCGAGAGCCCTGCAGGGAACAGGAGTTTACTTGAAAAAAAGTCTGCCCTGAGTCACTGTTTTACGCTATGGCCAGGGAGAACTTTCTAGCATCCCCCTGTGAGCAGGAGGACCCCTGTGTGGGTCCCTGTGCTAACAGGCGGAGGGAAGCCTCCGAGCCCTGTTAGGTACAGGCTGCCCTGCCCCGCCCCCTCCCACAGACACGGGTGCTGGACCAGAGAGCGCCTGCCCCCTCGAGCGCCCCGCTGACAGCCCAGACCTGGCACAGCCTCCCTCCTCCTCCTCTGAGCCATAGTGTCCATCTCTCCCTGGTGACCTGCCCCAGGCTGTCTTCCTGGCCCTGCCCTGGTATTTATAATCCCTTCTCCCCGGGGCCAGCAGGGATTGGTCCGCAGCCAGAGAGGCCCTCTGGAGCCACGCCCAAGTCCTCTGAGCCCCCGAGCCCCCAGCCCTGCACCCAGGAACTGCTCCAGCCTGGGGGGGGGGAGGAAGAAGGGGCAGGTTTTTGGTTTTGATGGAGCTGGCCATGATGGCCTCCCCACTAGAAGTCCCCAACCACCCCTCCCCACAGCAGTGCCCACACCTGCCACTCCAGATTATACATAGACCACACAAGTGCTCACATGTGCATGGCATGATACAGGTATGTGGCCAGGCGCTGCCGAGTGGGGAGTTACGTTCCGTAAGGTTACTCTGCAGATAAAATAAGTTGGAAGCAACCTTAACTTTTTCAGTAGAGGATCTGGTTTAAAAAAATATGATCTATCATCAGTTGTTGGAAAAAGAAAGAAGCAGCCCTCTTTATAAAAAGATCAGGTGGGGCCGGCGCTGTGGCATGGCAAGTAAAGCCACCGCCTGCAGTGCCAGCATCCCACATGGATGCAGGTTCGAGTCCCGGCTGCTCCACTTTCGATCCAACTCTCTGCTATGGCCTGGGAAAGCAGCAAAAGATAGCCAAATGCTTGGGCCCCTGCACCCACATGGGAGACCCAGATGAAGCTCCTGGCTTCTGGCTTTGCTGCCATTTGGGAAGTAAACCAGTGAATGGAAAATCTCTCTGTCTCTCCACCTCTCCCTCTCTATAACTCTGACTTTCAAATAAATAAGTCTTAAAAAAATAGAACAGACCATGAAGTGGCTAACAACAGTGTGAACAGTATGCTACAATGTGCATACTTTGGTTTTTAAGATTTATTTATTCAAAAGGCAGAATGACAAAGAAGGAGAGACAGAGAGAGAGAGATCTTCCAACCAATGGTTCACGCCCCAAATGGCTACAACGGCCAGATCTGGGCCAGGCTGACAACAAGAGCCAGTAACTCCACCTGGGGCTTCCATGCAGGTGCAGGGGCCCAAGCACTTGAGCTGTCTTCCAACGGCTTCCCAGGCATATTAGCAGGGAGCTGGGTCAAAGCAAAGCAGCTGGGGTGGGTCAGAGGGGGGAGGGGAGGGGACGGCCCTGTGGCGCAGCAACTCACATGGCAACAGTTCGAGTCCCAGCTGCTCCTCTTCAGATCCAGGTCTCTGCTATGGCCTGGGAAAGCAGTCAAAGATGGCCCGGCACTTGGGCCCCTGCATCCGCATGGGAAGACCCAGAGGAAGCTCCTGGCTCCTGGCTTCAGATCGGCACAGTTCCAGCTATTGTGGCCATTTGGGGAGTGAACCAGCAGATGGAAGATTTTTCTCTCTCTTCCTCTCACTGTCTAACTCTACCTCTCAAATAAATAAATTAAGTAAATATTTTTTAAAAAAGCAAAGTAGCCGGGACTCGAACTCGCGCTTCTGTATGGGATGCTACGCTGTCAGTGGCACAACACTGGGCCCTGTGATTTTTTTTTTTTTTTTTTTTGAGTCTGCGTGTTTGTATATGCAGAGAACGTCTTCGGAAAGACACGTGAGAAACAGGCAAAGATGTTGTCTCTGGGGAGGGGACAGGGAGGCTGAAAGCCCCCATGGGTGCGGGTTCTAACCCACGGGCAAGGCCCCGGCCCCGAGCAGGGGGCTGACCCAGCGTTACACTCCATCCTTATCCGCTCCGACTCTCGCTGCGAGGTGGCGGCCAGGTGCCGGCACTTCCCACCGCTCCCTCCGAAGGGGCCTGTTTGCTTTTTTCTTTGCTTGCCTTAATTTATTCCATTACGTAGGCAATACCTGTGCCCCGCACAAAAATCTAAACAGTTATACAGGTTCAGCATAAAGGAAGCCTTCCAGGGGCTGGCACTGTGGCACAGCAGGGTAGGTTGCCACTGGCAATGCCAGCGCCCCATATAGGGTGCCCGTTTGAGTCCTGGCTACTCGGCTTCCAACCCAGCGCCTTGCTAATGCACTTGGGAATGCAGCAGGTGATGGCCCAAGCGCTTGGGCCCTTGTTACCCGCGTGGGAGACACAGATGGAGTTGCAGGCTCCTGGCTTCGGACTGGTCCAACTCCAGCTGGTGCGGCCATTTGGGAAGGGAACCAGTGCATGGAAGATTCTCTCTCTCTCTCTCTCTCTCTCTCTCTCTCTCTCTCTCTCTCATACTCTCCCTTTCAAATAAATAAATATATAAATAAATCTTTAAATTTAAAAAGACAAAAGCATTGCCCCTCTCTCCTGCCCTCAGCCCCCAGGGTATACACCCATGGCACCTTCTGGATTTTTGTACCTTGGCTGAATCACCACCCCCCTTCAAAAACAATGAAATCAGGTGTTTAAAAGCGATACCTACGTGATTAAAAGAGCAAACCTTTGTTGAGGAAGGACGAAGTCAACAACAGAAGTGTTGATTGCAGAGTTAAATGCATGACAGAGTCGAGTAAGCTTCAGAGCAGGGGGAGACCGAGGGACAGAAGTGACACCAAGAAGAGCCGGAAGTGACAGCCGGTGACCGTGAGAGGGGGTGGCCCGGCCCATCCTGCTCTTGCCGAGCCCCTGTGTGGACGTCTTCTCTCCCTCGCCACACCAGGGCAGGCTGTGCCCTCATTGACTTCCCAGAGTGGGGCATGCGGGGCCCGAGAGGGGTCACCAGTGCCATCCAGCACCTGGGGCCTGGATTGTTCTATCTTCACAGCCCCTTCTGCCATTAAAAAACAGTTGAGAGGCCACCTAGGGGGCTAAGCCGCCGCCTGCGACACCAGCATCCCATGGCCACCGGTTCGAGTCCCGGCTGCTCCAATTTCAATCCCGCTCCCTGCTAATGCGCCTGGGAAAGCAGCCGGCCCATTGTCCCCCAGGCTGCAATTCTGAGTCAGCGCCCCCAAGGGAGCTTTTGAACCCACTACAACCCAGTCCCCGCGCCTGAGTGCTGCAGGCCAGCTGGTCTGGGGCCCGATGGTTGCAGTATGAGGCAGGGCTCCGCACCCGTGGCTGCACCTGTGTGTGCCGAGCAGGCTGGGAAGTGACCAGGCTTCTCCCTTCGGCACCGTCTAGGACCCTGTGGCTGCCACAGACCCACTGGAGGCCGTGCGAGCCGCATTTGGAGAAGGCTCTAGAAGAATGAGGACCTTTATCTTAAAGATGGCCTCCGCAGCTGCTTCTGGCCTGGGTCCACTCCTGTGGGAGCTTCTGTGAGACCAGCATCTTGCCAGGCCCTGCCTGAGATAGGAGGGGACCAGAGCACGCCCCCACCTTGTGGGGGACCGGCCAGCGGGCGTGCCGTAGGCTTCCCCTGCACCTGCCCCTCTGCAGCCACCAGGTCAGCCTCTCTGGGTTGGGCCCCAGCTGCGTTTTCTTTGCACGTGCTCTGAAGGAATTCTCTGCACAGAAACCACTTTGAGTGAAGAGCAGACCTGTGTTCTACGCCTTGGACTGGGAGGCAGGACACAGTGTGTACAAAAGGTGAAAGAGCATCACATGTGTTCTTGATGTGCTGGGCTCAAAAAACAGACAAGAGAAGTGACCGTGGGGGGGGGGGGGTTCAGGAGGGAGAAGCAAGGGAGGCTGCCTGGAG